>NC_134405.1:193920542-194181920 GCF_038048845.1 Mixophyes fleayi
AACATTGCAGACTTTGTCTCAAATGACATTAATGATTATGTTGGAAATGTGATCAATCAAGAATAACTACCCTGAAAATTACAATTTTTGTTTTGGGCACAATGAACTTAATATAGAATACAAAAGTATACTTACCTTGCACTTGCTGGTTGCTGGATCTGAACAATTCCATTCTGCACGCCACTCTCCTCTTACCACTTAGCCTGTTTCAAGCAGTCTAAAAGGGTGTTGACACATAAATGGGAAATTTACAGGGTTATGGGTGAGGGGTATCTAAACCCACTCTGCCTGTTTGAAAGGAGACAAGTAGAGAAGTGTGGCATGGAAGAGATCTACGAATCACTCAATTCTGATTTCCTCCAAACAGATTTAGCTTAAAAATAATAACATTTTCAAATGACGTAGCAAATAGAACTGATTACATAAGAGTAATTAAAGAGGGAATTATAAAAATTGGTTATCATGGCAAACAACAGGGGTTGAAAAAGGAACAGGATCTCTATAAGCAAATGTACACCACGGAAAAAAACATATATGTCTTTTCTTACCATGCATCTGTGATGCCAACTTCAGGTAGCTAAATAAATTCTTGATAAATGGGCAAAGCCATGAAAAGGTCCAAGCCGCACGTAAGGGGGTTAAGAAAACTAACAGATCCCTTCTCACCATGATCTGTGGGTTTTGTGATTCTGTCAGAGGATAAGGAATATTTCCTCCATTAGAACACGTGCTTGCCCGCATCACAGCGTGCGCTTGCATGAACACGGTCTGTTAGAGTCAATGGGAAATGCCTGGGATAGGGTGAGGTTCTATTAAAGCCTTTATCTCCTTATACCTAGCACTTGGGGGATACCCTTGTTTGAAAGAGGGAAGTCTGTTTATTTATTACCTTTATTGCCTTATTTATTGTCTGCTCATCGTTTTAATTATAATTATATTATATAAATATGTGATGAGCCCAAAAGTGCTCAGCACAGGGGAGAGAAAAGCTTCAGCAGCAAAGGGATTAGCAAACAATCTGAAGGACATAATGTTAGCAGTCGCGGCGGCCGCGGGCACCGCCGCGACTCTTACCTTGTTCCTGTAGGCGTCCCGGCCGTCGCTATGGCGACCGGGACGTCACTTCCTGAATTCACCCGTTCGCTTGTCCCTGGATTTCGAACCTGTGCTTGTGACCTCTGACCTTGGTTTTCCTGGCCGCTACTGTCTGCCAATCACTCCACACCTGGGTTCTCCTTAAGTCAGTATACGTTACCCGACCCCCTGTCGGCCCGCGGCCAAGTCTGTCCCCACCACTAGGGGCTCCAGTAAACACCGGGCCTTCAGGGCAGACCCCGAGTTTCATTGTACTGGCTTGGGAGTTCCTAACATATAATAAGAGAATTCATGGTGTATTTGTTTTTTTAAAAAACATACTTTAAAAGTTTTACCGTACCCTTTTTAGCAACATTCTACAGGAGAATACTATGCCTCAGGATATGTTGCTGGCTTCAAGTTCAGCAATACCCAAGTCTAGAAGAGATATACTATGGTTCAGAATCATAGACCAATTTTTATAACTAATACAGTTATTAAAACATTCACATAGCATAATGGGCAGCAGATTGGCTGCCATGTTTCCTCGGCTGGTATATTTGTTACCGCTCATGAGCAGGGCCCTATATAGATCCCGTCTCCTGTCCTGACCTACTTCTCCTTTTGTCAAAGATCCTTTATGTTCTAAGTTGTTTCTTCTGCTATTGTTTAGTCTCTTGCTCCAATATTTATTTGTATTATGTTTGTATATGTGAAATCGGTAGCGGCTCAGAAATAAATGATGGTGATGATAATCCACCTAACAGTCAATGTTAGGTGATTAATTAATATTATTGATCAAACTAACCATGCTCAAAGACCCACATTGATTCTTTTATTTGTCATTGAGAAAACCTATTACAAACTAAACTCTGAGCTACCTAATTTTTGGATGTGGGTCTTTATAGCCATCCAACAGCCATTTTAGAAAACGTTTCCTATATAACATATATAGGATATTTACAGTGGGACTAGGCACTGTCCACTTTCTTCCATGCTGTTTGGACTGATGATTAATACACTTGCACATGTTCAAATATCAGCATCTCAGGTTTGGTCTCAGCATATGCTGATGTCCTGGCATTTATAGTTACAACCCCAATTATTATATTTCATAATTTACTTAAAGAATTTGCTTAAAGACACAGAGGATGTTGCTGAAATGCTTAAAATGTGCTTAAAATTTATTCAGCTAACTTTGTCTGACTCCCTATAAATTATATACCATTTGGCCAGATAAAGTCCTGCTGGAGAAATGTTTGGAATGAAGGTAATTTGCTTCATGTATTTTGGGACTGCCTGGTAATTAAACCACAATAGTCAGATGCTAGCAATTTACTGTACCAAGTTATTGGTCAGGATATTTCCATATGTTGCCTTTCCATGTGGTCCCCCCATCTCTCTTCATTATTCTGCACCCTCTATACCTTGTTGAAAATCATGAGAAAATCAATAAGTTAAAAATGAATTCAACTGAAGTAGAATCCTTGAAAACCCAATTCTCATCCAAGGCTTGTAAACTGCTAAGGAGTTTCTTAGGTACCTCCATTAATCTGTCCCTCACATACAATAAAGTCAAAAATATTTGGAAAGGTGAAGCAAATACTCATAATAGGTAAAATTGCAATAGTAAAGATGAATCTCAACTATTTCTATATTTTTTTTTTTCATACCATCTATGTCATTCTGACAATTAGCATCTATACAGACCAACATTTTCAACTTTAGTGGGATGCATAAAAGTCATAGCGTACATTTATTGGATGTTGCATATAGATATTATATCATCACCCAGGCATTCCGTGACCGTATTAAAGGGAAAAACTCTAGGTCCAGCGCTTTTATGCAGGTAATAAAAATTCCAAGGGATTCCTCATCAGTAGAGGGTGCATTATTCTTGAAAAGTGATGACATCAGAAATAACTATTTATAAATATATTATTTACAGGAGTTTACACAAATATTAAGAACACTTTTGAACTATAAAGGTATTATGTATTGGCCACAATTGTTTGGTGGTTTGTGGTATACAAATAACAATTGCTACTGAGACACCACCGTAATGTAAAGCTGCTTGGGTTTGAAGTTTGAGTCTCATTCAATTTATCCTCTTTCATTAACCAATGTATTTTGGTTATCACACAGTCAGTCTCCTTTCAATTACATCAGTAACAATATTAGAACGTTTTCCTTAAGACTCTGGAAAATATGCAGGGGAGGTACCTTTTACACTCATCTCATTCGTCTTTTCTCTCATTCATGGAGTCCCTGGATTTTCCCAGTTCACAGCAAAGCTGGTGAATGCATTCTGGGAAATTAGTTGCTTTGGGCTTTTCCTCACTTTGTGAGTGCAATTCAACTCTTTGCTTAGAATGGTTTCACTTTCATCAAATTACCAAGATTCTGAAGAACCTCTTGTCAAGAAATGTGTTTTTTATATCTATATATTTAAGCTATACTTTACCATACTTAAGGGTATATTTACTAAACTGCGGGTTTGAAAAGGTGGGAGATCAGATTCTAGCTGTCATTTTGTAGAATGTACTAAATAAATGATAACTAGAATGTGATTGGTTGCTATAGGCAACATCTCCACTTTTTCAAACCCGCAGTTTAGTAAATCTAGCCCTTAAAATTTATTCCCGTCTTTTGAGTTGTGTTGTTGGTTTGAGTTTCTTTTTTTTTTTTTTGAATAAACATTTTATTGTTTTTTTCAAGGGAATAAAAGAGGGAGGGAAACTAACATTACAAATGAATAAAAACAATATATAGTTTCCAAAAACAGTATATAGAGAACAACATAGGGTAGCATATTCAATTAGGTTGCCGGTCCGCGGTAACGCGCCGGAACTGGCCGCAAAGTCAATCCACGGTACCGTAGTAACATGGATTTTCGTGCGCACCCCATAGGGTTGCGTAGGAAAATCCGCGCTGTTGCGGTACCCTGTTACTGTCCATACTGCGCACTTTCCACGGTAACCGCGTTACTCCGAACCGGAAACCTAATTGAATATGCCCCATTGTATTAAGAGGAAGTAAGTATGGATAGATAGACTAGGGGAGAGTAGAGAGAGGGAAGGAGAGGAATTCACCAGCCAAGGGAGAGAGAGAAGGAGAATACAGAAGATGTAAAACAGAACATGAGAGAAAGAAATAGTGAAGGGCTTAAGACCTTAGAATGCCGGGGAAGGGGGGGGGGGATGTGCGACCCCGGGGAAGGGGGGACGACACAGGGCTTTTGGGGCAAGGTTTTATATTAGTTGCATCACTTTTACTCATTACTGTTTTTTTAATACCCTCTGTGGGGGCTCTTTTTGTGTCCCCCCTTCCTATTAAATCACGAAAAAAGATACTTTTTCATTTTATTTTAGCCACTAGAGAAATGACTACCGCAATAAGATGGTTACAACCCACCTTATCATTCCAAATATTATGAAAATTCATATATGAGCTATGTGTATTAAATTCCTTGGTGGTTGTGAGTCCAGACAAAAGCTATAAATCTGCTTTGATGTACTATCCCTGGACAGACATAAATGAAGATGGATACTTTACATGGAAGGCAGATTGACCCTGGAGTTTCTGCCTTGAGGAACCCTTTACAATTACATCTAATAGGCTGCATTTTCTGTCCCCCACTTCCCTGAACTCATGAGCTGATGGATATAACTGTGTGTGGTTTCTTCTTTTGTGTTCTGCACGTGTATTCAGCATGCCAAAGGCTAGTAGATCAGTAGTTCCACTGTAGTTATAGAGCTCCCATTTCTCTCTAATCTACTAAACAGAACTTTAGGTAAAATTGTGTAAGACTTCACAATTCATAATTCTATTCTTGGGAGTTTTAACAACTGAAATACTCAAAAAAACTCCTTAAAAACAGATGTGCCAGCATCCAAATGGTACACTGGCTTTTAAGAAGAGACAAATTAAGCAGTAATAATTATTTTTATATAAATACCACTGTGCTTAGGAAAGAGAATATAAATTAAGTATTTTTAACAACTTATCTAAGTGGGTTTATTCGGAAAATTAATTTTCCGAACAATTATATAGTTGTAGCACTGGTACCGTTTTAGGCATGTAAACTCCCCCCCATACATGGTACTGGGTGCCAATGTACCAATGTTTCAGACTTTATAGAGTTATTAGTTGGGCAGATTGATTTGGACAAATCTGTGATGCAGCCAAATTTCAATGATTCACCTTTGGAGAATTAATTCAGGAATTGTTTCTGACTTGTCAAATTCAAGTACAGGTAATGAACCATAAAGAAGTTAGTCAGTAAGAATCAGCAAATATCACTTCTATAACTTTATAAATTGAGCTCACAGCCTCTTAGACACTCATTCTTTTTTATGTGCATATATATTAAAAACATCTTTGGGTGCTCTTTTTAAGTGTGACTATAATTAGGCCAGACTACTGGACAGTTGTGCACACTACATTTGTTACATGTGAACTGTACCGCAGCTTTGCCTGTCTGAGTTATTACATTGTTTCTGAGACATTTTGCACATTCGCTACAACATACTGACCACCAGGAAACACAATTTCTGTAGTTGTTCTTAGCCCCCTTACATATTTAGATGTAGAAATATACTCTTTAGGGTACAGGAAGGGATGTACAGGAAGAGATGCAGCCTTCTGGCTCATTCTCCTCTTAATATTCTTCACTCCAATAACCAAGAAGAGGATTTAGACCCAAGAAGAAGATTTAGATCCTGAGCAAGGCCTCGGTTGGCCAAGGTTAAAGGAGCTTCTCCCCTAATTTGTGGGGAAGAGGAGTCTGGAGATTCATGGTCCCATGATACTCTTATAATCAAAGGGATCATGTAACCAGAAGCCCTTCCCTTTTTCAAGGGAATCTCAAGGCCTCACGGTTGTGCACTTGTTCTATTTTACCCTTTTTTATGCATATCGCTGATAAGATGCTTATTATTATATACCATAATAACAGTCAGTAAACATAACACAATAATTAGTAATTGTAATATGCTTATAGCTGGCATGCTTTCTGTGTTCATGTAAGGCTCTCCTGCATTACATGATCTGCTTTCCTTTTTACCCAGCTATGTATTTTACCTTTGAACTATAGATGGGCAACAAGTCCAGTGGTTAAATGTATCAAGCTGCGGGTTTGAAAAAGTGGAGATGTTGCCTATAGCAACCAATCAGATTCTAGTTATCATGTATTTAGTACATTCTACAAAATGATAGCTATTATCTGATTGGTTGTTATTGGCAACATCTCTACTTTTTCAAACCCGAAGCTTGATACATTTACTCCCTGGAGCCTTCCTTATGAAGAGCCCACATCATTTTCACCCAGCCAATATTATGAGACCCACAGTCAACAGTCTCTACCATAATTGCTTGTGTGAAACTGCTATATGAACCCATGAACATTATTTATATAGAATAAAATAATATAAAAATACAGTACCAGAACACTGAACCATTACTTTGGCAATTACAATTATATCCACAAAAGAGAGAATATCACAAAACAATATATCCCTTCCAGTGCATAGAACCTCTCATGATTGCTTCTCTTATAGATCTTGACTTGAGTCATTGGCTGCACGAGTGCCAATCTGTAATTACACAGAGTCCTCTATGCATGGTGGCTGCCATAGGAAAATAAAATATAGGAACATCAGTGAATGGTATTTTCACATACCATGTAACACAGATAGAGTTCTGTTTTCTAAATATTATTTGAGCTCTGTGACTGAACCCTCCAGTGCTGATATTCACCTCATCAGGATGTTTTCTGTCCCGTGACTAGTACTTTCAAATGTACTCATCCATCTTCTTGTCCCATTACATTTTGTTTGAATGATGCTCTATACCCATTAAAATTGATGGAAAAGAACAAAGAGAAGAAAAATGTGTCCTTCAATTGATTGTGTCTTTCAGAGAGCAAATGAGGCTACTGAGATCTCAAGAAAAAAAGAAGTGAGATTATTTTTGGTTCTCTTATTACTGTTCTGTTCAGGTCTCACATGAATTGATTACAATTACAAATGTTTAACTATATAACTCTGGTATAATAAATATGTGCTTCACTCTTTTTTGTATACAGTATGCATGTATTTACGTATGTACATATCCATATTCATCATGTTTGTGGGCAATAAAAAAAGTTTGTATATAAGATGATGTAATTTAATAATAATAAATAATAATAATTATTATTATTATTATTAGTAGTAGTAGTAGTAGTAGTAGTAGTAGTAGTACTATATATGCAATTTGCAAATATTGTGCATATATGCAATGTATGTTTTTAACATATACAGTCTGATGCAATAACATATATAAAACTAGTATATTAAAGTGCGTGTTAAAAAACCCCTATATTTACCATTCCTCAATGATTATGCAGGTGCAGTTATTGCCAATATCTTGCACTTTGAGTAAATATGATTTTCATGCTTTAGTTGCTGGTTATTATAGTTTGGAAAGAAAGATTTATACGTGTAAATTACAATGCTTACAATTAAGTGGTTTCATATAATACCTAACAAGAGTAAAGCAATTCTTATGGTGTGTTTACCGATAGTTCTTTCGCACTACTACTGAGATTTAGATTAGAACACGCTGTGCACATGCTTGTTGAATATATTAAACATGACTTGGGACCTTTCATATAATTTCCTTTGTGTAAAAAATTCCTCGACCTTTAGGTCATGATCTGTCTTGAGGTCGTAGCGAGGCTTGCAAACCTTTATTTTCATTGTCCCATGGGACAAGACCTTTTGATGAAAAAGGAAAAACTTATAAAAATATACCATGTATGTGTCTTTAATGTTTCAGCAGTGTATTTACTTTTCATATGTGAACTCTGTTGTATTATGTCCCTGCTATAATTTCATGTAAGAATACTACAGTACCTTCTTGTGCTGTGCGGACATGGTTTGATGAACACAGTTTATTAATAAGAGTACTGTGAACTCTTGACCCAGAAACTTTCATCCTCCGTTAGTTGATATAAGATCTAAAATTAAAAAAAATTCTTTATATACAT
Organism: Mixophyes fleayi; assembly: GCF_038048845.1. Classification (NCBI taxonomy): domain Eukaryota; kingdom Metazoa; phylum Chordata; class Amphibia; order Anura; family Limnodynastidae; genus Mixophyes; species Mixophyes fleayi. The sequence goes on from NC_134405.1 coordinate 193,928,647, forward strand.
CGCTGTTTAAAAACAAAACAAAAATAATATACAGCCTGAATTTTTTTCTCAATTGACCAAGGAAGTAAATCTTACAGCATTGATGAAAATATTATTTTTATACACAATGGGGCTGAGTCATTAAGGAATGCATACTGAGCGCATTGTGCGTTTGTTTTAAACCGCACGTAAATCAGCTCTGCATACTCCTGAAGTCAACAAGGAACAGATTTAAAGATACGTGTGGTGTTGACTATGGGTGTAGGTTTACTCTGCCCTACTAGACCAGACGTTGCAGGATATGCACAATACCTATGTGGAATATAAAATCTCAAACAAACGCAGAAAAAAACCCAAAAGCATTTAATGTTACCTGTCAATAATATAGTCATTTAATGGTTGTTTTTTTTTAATTTTATTATATACTTTTCCCCGTGGAAACACATTTATTAGGCTGTCCTTAATGTCTACCGTACATAACATTTTTACAGTTGCTCCTGATTTGTTTTTGCACACATACTCAGCTGTCAGAACTAGTATTCGGAACTTAAACTAACCCCCCCTAGTTAGAGCAAGAGATGCGGCAGAAAAGCAACGTACTTCTGTGTGCGCCCGAGTTTGACTTGGACGAGGCGGCACGGGAAGGCTCTTACTGTATATTGCCTAAACTTGCCACACAATCCTCACCCCGTTTACTCCCATAAATCATAGGCTATAGTAAGTGTAGTTTGCGCTCAAATCTGACTTGGACGTGGCTGCGTTCTGTTGCGTGTCGTCTGGTTCGGGGCATGTGCAGTGTGATTTTTGTGCACGATACGCACAAAACACCAACAGATACGTTCCTTAGAGACATAGGCCCAATGTTATAGTTTGATGACTTAAAATATTTATTTGTGTATAATTGCCAATAAAACAATTATGTGTAACAACATATTATTACAACCCCCAAAAGTACTAACATGTTAATATCTTTATCAAAAATTAATTATATACTATAATATAACACATACGTATATAAATGAAATCCTCCGCAATTCCCTTAATGTGTGAAACTGATTAATTCCAGAGTCTCAAAGAAGAGTGCCCTCCGTCACCTATGTTCATAATGTGGATGCAATTCTCATTAAATGAATATTAGTTTTAGAAAAATGAAACTTACAGTACAATTACAGCTTGCTGCTTGTGCAGAGGGCAAATCCTCCACCTTCCATAATTACCTTTGTTCCTCGTTATGTGATAGGAACAAGGCTTTTTCTGTGTGTGACACCAAGACGTCGTAAATGACTTGCACTTGAGTGATGGTATGCATATGATCTTAGTTTTGCTTCATTACCCGTTTATGAATGAGTGGTAATCTGTTCCTCTTTATACCTCCCTTGTCACAGGATCATACACATAGGCCAAGTTAGGCATGTTCTCTTGAGCAGTTCCCCACACGTTTGTTGTGCTTTGATGAATAGTTTATGCACTTTTCTAAAAAATATTTTTCACATCTATGAATTTGCTTTAACACTGGTTAATTATGCATTCACTCTTGTGTCTTTTCTAAAGATACAGAAAGCTTTCTCTACAGTATGCAAGGATGTACTTATACTTGGAGGTAACATTTCAACATTTGATTTTTTTTTGTAAAACTGAATACAAAATGTAAAAGCATAAACAAAAATAGAATATACTTACTCCTCCAAATGGAAAGTGTTGGACTGTATTAACATGTCTGATGTTCAATTGCAAATTGTTAGGGCAACACAAATTCTATTTTTGTCCAGCTTACTAGGAGAACAAGAGTATTGAGGTAAATATTGGCAAAAGTACAATAGTTTGAAGAAACACCAACTGCTTTCCAACTGATTCATGGGAAAAGGTTATATACAATGAGCACAGGTGCCCAGTTTTTTTTTGCAAAATTTAGTTTTATTTTCAGGAAACATCATTATTGATGTCGTGATCCAGCACTCACCTGAGCCTGTGTGATGTGTGTGTGACAAAAAGTTCATCATTGATAAATGTATCAATCATTAGTTTTTGCAAGCCGCCGATATTCATCGACTTTGCAGGGAAAATTTAAAATGGCAATGTCTTTAAAGTCAAAACTTTCCCTTAAAGACATTGCCGTTTTAAATTTGCCCTGCAAAGTAGACAAATATCGGTGACTTGCAAAAACCACAGATTGATACATTTACCACCTGGTGGTAAATGTATGAACATGCGGGTTCTTCAACACCGCGTGTTCAGCGATTACATTTCAAGCGGCGCTGCATTGTAAAGGGAAGTTTCCCTTTACAATGCAGCGGCGCTTGAAATTTAATCGCCAAACACGCTGAACACGCGGGTGTTGAAGAACCCGCATGTTCATACAATTACCCCCTGGTCTGTTTAAAAATGATTAAAACCCTCTCTGTTAATCGCACACACTGACTTTTGCCTTAACAATTATGGCACGGCCAAGGTTTTTCTGCAGAGCTCTTACTCTGGAAGCCTTCAGTTCTCCCTTTACCTAAACCAGAGGTAGGCAACCTGCGGCTCTCCAGGTGTTGTGAAACTACAAATCCCAGCATGCCTTGCCACATATCTGCTGGTTATCTACTGGCAAAGCATGCTGGGACTTGTAGTTTCACAACACCTGGAGAGCCGCAGGTTGCCTACCCCTGACCTAAACTAATCTCTTCCAACTTGCTTTAATCATGATTATCATAAACCAAATGATATTCCCTGACTCAAAGATAACATTATCCAAGTGATCTGCTTTGATACAGCTATGTAGTGTTCTACAACCAAGCTAAGTCTGACAGGTGAATTCATAAAAACACAGAGGGCTTGAGTCATTAAGGATACAATAGGTTCTTGGGAAGCAAAAAGGAGTAAACAAAAGAAAAGTGCTACAGTCATGAATGATCAGATGTCTACTGGGAGAGCAGGAATTTGCTGGAGCACTTCTCAGTATGAAATTACAAAAGTGAACAAATTTGTTAGATCTACAGGACATTTTAAACATGCTTCAGGTGCTCACAGTCCCCTTCCACTGTTATGTCAGTGCCAGGAAGACTGTGTAAATTAATTTATTAATGAATTTATTTATTAATTTATTTACTCTTTTCAATACACATTTATACTCAGGGATTCTTCATACAGGCCTACCTTCTTACCAGCATGTCCTACAAAGACGATGTTTAAGCCAATATCAACAAACAATTTTAATTAGTTGTTTAACTTTTAATTAATCAGAATGTTGAATAAAGACCAGCATGTGCAGGACTCATACCATAAAACAAATAAAATACTTTCTTTAAGTGGTATTCTACTTGGTAGTCTTCCAAATAGCTATATATAACTTATGACTACACTATTTGTTCAAACAGATAATGAACTTACACTAATCAGCCACAACCTTAAAACCAGCTACCTAATATTGTGTAGTTCCCTTCATGCCGCCAAAACAGCTCTGACCCATGGAGATATGGATACCACAAGACTTCTGAATGAGTCCTGTGATGTCTGGCACCAAGTCTTTACCAGCAAGTCCTGTGTGTTGCGAGTTGGTACCTCCAAGGCTCTGACTTATTTTCCAGACCATCCCACATATGCTTGATCGGATTGAGATCTGGGAAAATTGGAGGCCAAATCAACACCTTGAACCCGTTGTCATGTTCCTCAAACCAGTCATGAACAATTTTTGCAGTGTGGTAAAGAACAATATCCTGCTGAAAGAGGCCACTGCCATCAGGAAGTACCATTGCCATAAAGGGATATACTTGGTCTGCAACAATGTTTGGGTAGGTGGTACGTGTCAAAGTAACAGCCACATGAATGTCAGGAACCAAGGTTTCCCAGCAGAATATTTCCCAGAGCATCACATTGTCTCCACTTCTCAAAAACACGATTCATCAGACCGCGCAGCCCCATATGCAGCAAGCTGCGATGCACTGTGTGTTCTGACACCTTTCTCTTATAGCCAGCAGTAACCTTTTCAGCAATTTGTGCTACATTAAAGACACGTGACAGTCAACTGCAGAATTGTAAAATCTAGAATGAATCAACAAAAGGCTAAAAGTGCTGTAAAAGAGAACATTTACATTTCAGGTTATGAGGCTTCCTTTAGCAATAGTGTGGGTGCATTATCAAAGCATAAATGATGTTTTAATTCCACCCCAGTCGTATGAATAACAATAAAAACGTCTTCCCTCACCTTGACCAAAGTAAGATGGTGGGAATTATCATAGTATATTACCTGATAAGGATTAGGAGACCTAGTTTCCCTTACAGTGACAACAAAGATACCAATAAATAATGTAATATATGTGCCTAGTCCAAAGAAACATAAATAAAGGAAATATTGGGATGTGCAAGGATGACAACGGCATCATCACAAAAGGAAGTCACTGTTGCAGAAGGAAAAATAATCGATGAATTGTACCAGCTGAAGAGCAAATAAGTAGTCAACATAACAAGGTAGGAAAAACAACATGAGCTGCATCCATACGTGACACTGATGTCTAGGACATAGTAAACCTGAAGCAAAAAGAAGATAGATAGATCAGCTTGCTAATTGTATCAACTTTGCTCAGTACAGTCAGATGATGAAATGCACTACCTGCTTGAAAGGGAAAAAGACAGTGAATTATTTTCCAAAAACCAACAGTAGCAGAGCTGAACAGCCTCTTGCTTTTATACACACAAGCAAGTGTGGACCAATGAGCATTGAGTTTTTTTCTCACATTCATCATTGATCAGTCAATATACACAACACTCTACTTGCATTGCAGTAAGAATGAAGTACCAGAGAAGCTTGAAGACTATCTTAGTCAAGTAAGCAACATGTTTTGCAGAATGCCAAACATATTTTGTACAAATAATGTGATTGAGAACACAAATGGAAAGATACTTGTGATCTGGAATGGAAGAATGAAATTGTGTTTCAGACCCCAGGACCGTAAACCCCAAAGGAGAATGTTATAGGAAAGAACCATATTCTCAGTGAAAGCGCGTGTAGAGCTTGCTTTGCTGCAGATATGCCAATGACATATGGATTGAAACAATCGTAACAGCCTGTAATGTCCAAAGTTACCCATTAAGGCTAAAGAGATAATTCCTCACAAATAGTGGAACAGAAAGAAGACAAAGCTGCAGCATAATAGCTGCAGCAAGGCCTATGTACAGGTTCAAAAAGAAAAAAGTACCAAATGGCAAGTTCCTGCAAGGGAGGGAATTCTTATAGGCTACAATGAGAGACGAAAAAGAACCCTGACCCAAAACACCAACAAGATAACAATTAGCATATACGTGACGATTAACAAATGCTGTGTGTCACTTATATGTGATAAAATGTTCCAACTACTTCAGCCTGAGCAACAAGCTTGACGTCAAACACAGGGAATCAAACAAAGTGACATTGAATTCTATTCGGTGATCCAGCTATTGATGGACAGAGATTGAGAAAATAATATCAGAATACAAACTGACATTAATGACCACTGGTTTCAAAGAAAGCATTCAAATTTATTGGTGTTAAGATTATTAAAATAAAATAATTATGTAATACAGAATGAAAGTCAGTCTGAAATATCCATGGGGGTAAAAGAAGTGTAATATTTCTTAATCATGTCTTTTCCATTCATTTACACACAGGAGTTATACATCTATTAATTAGAGATTAGCAAAATTGTCCAAACTGTTCTCATGAAATGTTTTCCTCAGTCCACATTTGGCCACAAAATGTCATAGCAGAATTTGGCCTTTTATTTCTTGATGAAGCAGAATATATAGGTTTGTAAGACATACTGTACATTTAGCCCAAGCTCAAATATTGATACTGGGTCATATTGCCACTTGCAGTTAGTGGGGGATTTTCAGTGCCTCCCCTCACTAACATTTTGGTGAACAGACTACGAGAGAATAAAAACATTATTTTTATTCTAGTATCTTTTTTCAAACATAATCACTAGAATACAATGGTACTGTGTTAATCAAAGAAAACTGGTCTAATCTACTGTCCAAATATCAGCTATATAGAGGCGTTATTTACTAATATATAATTTTCACGGTTGTCATATCTATATTTGTACAATTGCTACAGATTTAGAGGTTAGCACAGACATAGCTGTACATGCCTTTCCATATGTTTCTGCTGCAATCTTTTGCTGGATGCCATAAGAAGTTGTTGGATTTTAATGTTTTTATGTGCATGAGAAGTGAGTATGTCAAAGGTTTTCATATTCCATAACAGCAGCCATCTTGTCATGCCAATAATTGCTAGAACCTATATTTCGAGACACTTGCAATTAAAGACTTTGTCATTTGAAATCTGCCCTACAGATTATCAGCGACTTGCAAAAAACGCAGATTGATACATTTGCCCCCTGGAGTAATGGTCCAAGCAGGGGAGGGCAATTCATAGAAAGATATATTGAGTAATGTATCAGTCTACACATAACATAGAAAACTCCAAAAGTTTCAGATTCCCATCTAGTTTCCATTGACTGCAAATATAACATACATTTAAGGTTTAAGTGAAATATAAGAGAATTTATAAATTTCTCATAGAGGCTCCTGCAGAATAGCAAATAAGCCTTAAACTGTTTCTGTTTACAGGCACTAAAGCAACGTTGACTTAATAGTTTGAATTACATTTGCCTTAAACGTAAATTCTAAAAACAGGCCATTAACGTCAGTAGGTTATCAGTAACCTAAATGGAAGGTTTTAACTATTAAAAGCAACTGCACACATTTTCTATTCAACCCAAAACTGCTATTGCTTCTCTTACACAATTGTGCTAAATTTCTGTACGGTTTTTATCTAAACTAGCAATTCAAATACATAGTGACACTTGTCTGACTCCTTTAAACAAATTAAGTAACAAAATAAATAGAAGTGTTTGGAGTTAAGCTGTTTATTTTCAGACATTTATTTTAAGTGTTGTTTGCAAACAAATGTTTTTTTAGTTTGAAACAAAATGTTTCAGATATACCATCTTTTTTATTAAATGCATAATTTAACTGACTTGAATAATACTTCTGTTAGCCCTCAACAGTGAAATGAATCTTTTAGAGCAGTCAGCACAACAGCTTGTCTCTAGAGGCCAGGGGTATATACTGGATCGTGTTAAGAAGTGTAAAAGTGAAGGATCCCTTGTGTCTTCCTGGATTCCAGGCTCTCTTCCTCTCTAAAATTGTCAACATTATTTTCAGTCTTTCATGTTCCTCTGTGAGATATACTGGAATACTGATATACAAGCATTAATAGGAACGGGAAAAAAATTACAAAAATTACTGCCTTAGGGAGTTTGACAAAGTTGTTTGTTTCATAGAAGTAAATAGTTGGCGACAAGGAATGAGAGTTTCCATGTCCCTGAGCGGGTTTCAGTTCTAAGATTACTATACTAGATGCAGGAGTTTGCAGCAGCACAGTAGAGAGAGAGACAGATCACATACTGAGGACAAAGAATCAGACTTTCCACAAAAGAATTGTAAGGACGAGAGAGGACGGTTGAGGGAGGATGGCTGCATCTTGGCAGGTCATTCCCACTGCACCCTGCTTGGACTGATAAGCATGTGCTTGACAGTGTCTGATTCTGATGTCAGCACACCTCTCTGCTCACTGCAAAGGCATGAGGGTTTGGGAAAGGATTGATAAGGAACACAATGAATAAATAAATAACAAAGCCTACTCAGTGAATTTAATCATTTGCATTACATTACTAAATAACTCTGCTCCCACTGGCACACATCTGATTGGAAACAGGTGCACTTAAAGAGCCAGAATGATTTATTGACTTAATTTTCTCATCATACAATATGATCAAAGAGTTAAATTGTTTCATATGTACAATTAGAACATTTTACTATACACACATTTAGAAACATGTTTAAGCATAATAATGCGTTTTATTGAGCATTTCTTTAAAGTTTTATAGTAAGTACATCTGAAATAGCATTAAATGGAAATCCAAGTAGTTGCAATGTACATATTTATTATTCCACTAAAATCTCAAATTATTATTAATTCTACTTGTGTGTTGACACTTTCTTACCCATGCTCCTTGGCAGAAAAGGGAAAGTCATTTTACATGTTGTTTTCTGAAATGTATTAAGCACTAAGCTGTGTATATAATTGGGAAGCAAATGTATATGTCCTTGTGTACCACATGCATCTATTAGGAACAGTAACAGATTATTATAAAATGAGTTTGATGCCTGCCAGCATCAGTCAATGGTGAAGTCAAGGGCAGGAGTGGATTATGAAGTGGCACTTTTCATAATAAATGGTCATTTAAAATGAACACTCTGTGGGACTGGTGCTCTTAATGTGTAATTTACATAATATAACTTAACAAAACTCAACATAACAGTACCTGGGTAAAAACTATCCAACAAAGACAAGTCTAAATCACAAGCCAAAATAAAGTTACCATAAGTTACCTAAGGTGAGCTCAGGAAAGACAGAAACCTCCCGTGGAGCAGAAGTCTTCTTCCACATCTTCACCAGTAACCTGATGCTGCTGTCTAAGAAGTTTGGATCAGAATAATTCTGCACCCATGTTTTCAACTGCTTCTTCCTGACAGCCTGCACAAAGAAGGAAAACAGTCACATATTTGTGCTTGGTCTGCTGCTTCACCTCCACCACAAAGTGGTGCTTCTAAACTGGAGTCTCTACAGAAATCATTGGCAACTTCCAAAAACAAAGGGAGAGACAGTGAAGGATATTTACACCCTGCTGGGGGAGAAGTTACAGAACTTCTCCTTTTGCACCACGGGAGGTTTCTGTCCTCCCTGAGCTCACATTAGGACACCTGCGTTACGGTTTGACAGGTGTACAGCCCCAGTCAAACTCCCCACCTGCCACTGTCCTCGGGGTGGGTTGCTTCTTTATATGTTTTACTTCAACTAGTCTACTGTGGTTAGTACTGTCACGAACACGCTCCCAGCTGCCGTGACTTTGGGGTGTTCGCTGTTTGAGGTCACACACAATTTCAGCCCGCAGTCTCTCTCACCTATCACACAGGTTCTAGACCTACGGATTCACCCCCAAACACAGCGCTCTCACACCCCCAGACACTTCAGGTTATGCCACCACCTATTGAGTACGGGCAATAGGACCCCAATATACTGTCCCACACTGGCACACAGGCTTCTAGTTATCCACAAACTAACAAGACCCACACCAGCAGACACAGGGTTAACTCTTCCCACCTCCAGACTGTTACACAAATGTAAATACAAGCACACCCAGCTTGTTAATCAAATGTATCAACAAATCACTCACTGGCATTCCAAGGGTTAACCTGGTCGAGCAATCTCTCTTCTAAAAGGCTAATGGATTCTTTAGAGTATCAAGGACGCAACTTATTCAATTAAAGATTTAATATACAAAAAGTACAGGGCATACTGATAAAAAAAATAATGAATAACAATTAATAAATTTGACATAACAAGCAAAAACAGTTTAAAATAAAAAGGATTACATTCAGATTTGCACTTACATGAATTGCATTCTGGCCAAGGGGAATTGGCTAGGAAGATGGACAGCTTATCAATGTAACTTGATTTCCCCAAAAGTCTGACAATTTTTCCTTTCCACACACAGGTTTTTAAGCCAAATGAAATGGGAGGGTCTTCACAGGGGCAGTGTTTAATGCTAATAGGGGGTAGGGATGTCCCCTGGGTGTCACTATACTTTGTTCACAAATATTCCCAGAGTCTTGACCTGTTGGTAATTCTTCACAGATATATCTCAGAGAAATAATACCCCCCTCAATAAACCGGTCATAATCTCCCGCACATTTAAATACCAAACATAATGGAATTATGACAATGTGAGATACCTCTTCCAAAGATATGTGAGTTTAGCTGTTCCCTGATACCCCCCAAACCTGTCATTCACAACCCTGGTGTGCTTCTACTCCTCAGTTTGGAGTGGCATCCAGATTTCCCAACATATGAACTATGACAACATTTTCCTTTGAATGTCATATTTCTATAAACCTGTATAGGCAGTCTTCAAACGCTATCTTTGTCTACAAGGATCCCACCTAGGCATATGGCTCTCTAATTTACACCTAGGGTTAGTTTGTGTTTACACTACCTATTGAAAGGAAGTCAATTAGCTAGGGAAATACATGATCAAATACAATGGATGTCTGTGATCTGCATATCTTAAGCTGGTCTCTTCACAAAGGGTTTGCCTAACTCAATTACCTCCTACTGGGCTCATTTGGTCACACATTTATCTGAGTGGAAGATCAGGTTAGTTTATGTATTCATGCAAAGATTTATTTGGGCCCTGACATACAATATTCTATTTCAGCATATCAGATTTATGCTCTCATCCTGACAAGTACTAAGGCTTCAAAAGTGTTTAAAGTAAAATTGGGACTACCTTTGTATTTTTGCACATTAGTCTATGTGCACAGCTGGGCTCATTTCACCCAGCAATGATCTATGTCCTCTTATTTGTTGTTGAGTGTGGAGTGAGGATGTCAGCAAAGCTTCCTGAATAGATGTTTGTCTGTTTTCTGACCCAAGGAATATATGAAACTATCTACTGATTCACTTCCTCATGTATTCAGGTGAATGCTGTCTCTGACTTCTAAGTCCAGTGCCTTCTGGTAACATACAGTAATATGTGACTGTAATCATCTCATGGAAGACAGTCATAGACTAGTAAGCCATAGTTTTATAGCATTGCTACAGTATGTACATTGAATGTAGTTGTTGGCACAGTCCTATGTATTGTTACCATCCTTTCTGTATGATTGTTATTAATGTCTGCTACTACTGCTAACAACTTCCATCCAAATAAGTCAAGTTTGAACAAGTCTAAAGTCTAAATTCATGCATGTTACTATAGTACATCTGCTATCTTTAAAGAGAAACGCTGACAAATAACTATATCACAGTAATGACAAATTAACGTTTTTTTAAGCAGGAATTGTCCCAATTCTGATAGCTATGTGTTGCTCCAGACATCTGAAATCTTTTATGAAACTTTCTCTACACTGGTCAATATTTCCGAGCAGTTGCATTGCTTTACATATATATTAGTATTTCTCTCTCTTCTGGAGATGTGTTTGTGACGTCCTGTTTGTGGCTTTCTTGATCTCCGCCATTTCCATTACTAGCTGTTCCCATACAGCAACTTCCTATTTTCAGTTACAACTTCATCAAAGCAGTACTGTGTCCATTATTATTTGAGAAAAGTCATACATTTGCTGTACCCAATTCACTCCCACCTTCCTCCTAAATCTCTGTACACAAATAGAAATCACAGTGGTATTCATATGTTAGGTATTTGTCTTTATAGCCACTCCATCAATTCTGATCTTCACTTTAGTGTATGGATATGTTTGACTGTAATCACAGCACTTGACATAGAGTCGTATTGTACTATGAAACATTGACATTATTAACTTTAAACCTGACACATTAAAAAACAGATTAAACTAAATATTTTCCTTCTGCTTCAGCTCTAAGCTAATACATGAGATGACTCCTTCTATCTTCCCAATCCTCCAACCCCCGTCGCCTTTTTGCTACCTTCAACTCCCTCCTCTCCTCTCCCCCTCTCCCACTCCCCCCCACGCTCTCTGCTGTCGACTTTACTACCCACTTCACCTCCAAGATTGAATCTATACATCATGACATCTCCCAGCAGTCCCCTCTTACCCCACCCTCTCCCCCCTCCATGCCCCCTTCTCACCCTCCTCTGCTGCTGCTATATCCTTTCTCCCCTCCCCTCCTGCTAGCTCACTCTCCTTCTCTTCCTTCACTCCGGTATCTGCAGATGAAATCCATGCCCTTCTCTCTTCCTCTCCCCCCTCCACTTGCACACAGGACCCAATCCCCTCCCACCTCCTCCGATCCCTCTTTCTTGAAGCCTGCTCCCACCTTGCACACCTCCTCAACCTCTCCCTCTCCTCTGGAATCTTCCCATCCTCTTTTAAACATGCTCTTGTCTCCCCCATACTCAAGAAACCGTCCCTTGATCCCACCTCTCTCTCTAATTACCGCCCTATTTCGCTTCTTCCTTTTGCCTCCAAACTTCTTGAACGGGTTGTCTACAACCGTCTCACCTTCTTTCTCTCCTCTCACTCACACCTTGACCTGCTCCAATCTGGTTTTCGCCCCCTCCTCTCCACTGAAACTGCCCTCACTAAGGTCACTAATGACCTTCTCCTCACTAAATTCAATAGACACTACTCCCTTCTTATCCTTCTTGACCTCTCTGCTGCCTTCGTTACTGTTAACCACGCACTCCTTTTGCAAACTCTCAAATCTATAGGCCTATGTAACACTGTCCGCTCCTGGTTTTCCTCTTACTTAATCAACCACTCCTTCTCAGTCTCTACTCATGATTCTATATCACCCCCTCTTCCCCTACCTGTTGGCGTTCCTCAAGGCTCTGTTCTTGGCCCCCTGCTTTTCTCACTTTACACCTCCTCCCTTGGTGTCCTCATCCGCTCCTTTGGCCTCCAGTACCACCTCTATGCTGATGATACCAAAATGTATCTTTCATCCCCTGACCTCTCCCCTTCCCTTCTGTCTCGTGTCTCCTCCTGTCTCTCGGCCATCTCATCTTGGATGTCCCAATGCTTCCTTAAACTCAATATTTCCAAAACTGAGCTTATAGTCTTCCCCCCTGCCAGGACTCTCCCACCCCCCCTCTCTATTTCTGTTAATAACACTACCCTCATTTCTGTCCCCCAAGTCTGATGCTTTGGGGTCATCCTTGATTCCTCCCTCTCATTCAAGCCTCACATTCTGTCCCTCTCAAAATCCTGCTATTTCCACCTTCGGAATATATCTAAGATACGTCCCTTTCTCACCATGGAAGCCACGAAAACCCTTTTTCACTCGCTTGTTATCTCTCGCCTTGACTACTGTAACCTCCTTCTCTCTGGCCTACCTGATTCTCGCCTTGACCCTCTTAAATCTATCCTCAATGCTGCTGCCCGCCTCATTTTTCTCTCCCTCCCGCCGCTCTGTATCTGCTGTCTCCCTCCAACAGTCACTACATTGGCTCCCCATACCCTCCTCTCACTCTTGTCTTCAGGACTTTGCCTGGGCTGCTCCCCTGCTGTGGAACGATCTTCCACGTTCCACCAGGTTAGCATCTACTCTCAAAGGCTTCAAGTCTATCAGTTCTCCTCCTAACTTCCTTGTCCTGGCTCTCTCCCCCAATTAGTACCACCCTTTTTGTGTCTCCCCCTTCCCTTTAGGATGTAAGCTCTCATGAACAGGGCCCTCTTTCCTTGTGTGCTCCTTCTACTGTTCCTTCACCCTCTGTACCTCTTGGCCTGCTTCGCTAGTCCTGTCTTCTTAAGCCTTGGCCTTCTTCTCGCTGATTTCTACCATTCCTTTCACTATCTGTCCCAGATATTATATGATTTGCTTTACCCTGTCACCTGTGTTTGCATATATTTTTGTATCATGTTGTGTCTTGGTTCTGTTTTCTGTATATCTAATGTACGGCGCTGCAGACCCTTTGTGGCGCCTTATAAGTCAAAGATAATAATAAAAATAATAATAATAATAATCTTGTCAAAGGTGCTGCCTCTTAGCTGTAAAACCTACCACCTCTTTGCTCCTATTTACTTGTCTGACCTGATCTCTGAACATACAGCTGCATGTCCTCTGCATTATCTCACACTCACAACTCCAAGAGTTATTTCATACAGCACCTTTCTATGGACTTCCCTCATTTCTACCACTTGTACATCAATTAAATGTCCTCTAATGACCCAAATAAAGTATTTATTCACTCTATTCCTGAATCTTAAAACCTATTTACATTAGGGGGTATATTTACTAAACTGTAGGTTTGAAAAAGTGGAGATGTTGCCTATAGCAACCAATCAGATTCCATCTGTCATTTTTTAGAATGTATTAAATAAATGACAGCTAGAGTCTGCTTGGTTGCTATAGGCAACATCTCCACTTTTTCGAACCCACAGTTTAGTAAATATACCCCTAGGTGTCAAATTCTACAACCCTTACTAGTCCTTGTGTTTCTCATAGGCTCTCCATGCTTTTCCTGTTAGTTAGTAAATGTATGCTTATTTCTGCATATTAGTTGAAGTTATGTAGAGACATAGAAACACACTAACATACAATATAAAATAAACATTAATATGTGGCCACTTAACACAAAATAAAGAACTATAGAAATGATAACTTCTTACATAGGTTTTGTCATATAAAAAAAAGTATTACATGAAAATATAAAGGGCATCAATAGACATTCCTGGACCTGAAAAAAAGGATCAAATCAGATCGAAGTTTAGTAATACAAATGGGCAGACTAGATGATTCTTCATACCTACAGATGTTTCTATGTTAGAATATTCATAATGATATCCCCCAGCATTACCCCCCCCCCCCCCCCCCGCCACCACCACCTCTCCAGATAACATACACTATTTAACCCAAGCTTTTCCCTTTTTGCTGCCAGTTATAACATTGTAAATCACAGCTGGAGGGAATTCTAATGTATGTCACAGATAGACTATGACAAGTTAGATCAGATTTGGCATTGTAAGGGTTCCTGGTATACTTTAGTCTATCATATACATTTACCTTTTATGTTAACTCAAGAGGAATACAAGAGAAGATACAGCATGTATTATGTGTGTTTTGTATTTTATTTGAAAATCTCTTTATTGGTTTTAAAGCAGAGAAAACAACAACAATAAGGACATTGGACTTATAAATGATTCCATAAATTAAGGGATCACAGTGCAAATCATAACATCAGTTTGACTTATCAGAATAAAAAATGGTTAGGTATAGCAAAACAGGCATTGTATGTGTATAACGATGAACAATAATAATATTATAATGGAGTGCATAGGAATTATGAGCATCCATAAATGATAAAAAAGAGTCCAATGGGGTAATAGGGGATATAAATGGGATAGTAAAGGAATGGTGGAGGACAAATATATGTATGAGGGGGATGGGGGGGCTGGCCCAACAGGGAAAGCAAGCATGATCAACAGTGGTCACCAATCAGAAGATCAGGACTGGTGTAGCCTCAGTTCAACTGTTTACAAAGATACTATGTAGTAAATTCAAACAGTTTGAAAATATTCTGTTGAGCAGGTGCTGTGATTCACTATACAATCCCCACGTTTTATTGAACCGTGCCCCCCCTTCTTCATTATCAGGGATTGTAGCTTTCCTGTCTAAATAAATAATATTTAATATTGCTGTCTGAAGTTCGCCTAAGGCTAAAAAAACCGGAGATGTCTCTTGTCTTAGGATCAGCTGTGTGGCTACAGTGATCATTATTGTTAGGGCAGGAAGCAACTCAGGGGAGGGTAAAGAATCCTTCCAGGCATCGAAATTAGCGAGGAGGAGAGGTTCTCTAGATGCATTCATGAGTGTTTTGAAACTATGATTAATGAAATCTGTAACTTTATTCCAAAACTTTTTCATTTTCCTGCATTCCCAGAAACAATGTGACCAATCCGCTATTTGCGTTTTACATTTTGGGCATAGCCCCATCTCCCCCTCAACCATGAAGCAGCATCTGACCTGAGGAATTGAAGCCCTGTGAATCTTTTTTAAGTGATCCTTCTGAGGACAAACTGAAGTCTGATATTTCCAAGTGTAATGAAAGTAATGAACAAAGGTGTTTGAATCAGCCATGCTCAGGATATCTTTTTGCCAAGTCTCCAAATTTGTGTGTTTGGGATACCATTTTCTCCCATCAATTGTTGGAAAGTATAGAGTTTGCCTCCCAGATCAAATACATCTTTGATCGTCATTATACGCCAAACCAAGAAATAGGTATTTTCCAGACTAGGTGGAAACACCAGACTACCCCAGACTGGAAGGAATCTAGTATATTTGAAATCTCTGTTGTATTTCTTAGTGAGTCCAGGGGGTAAATGTATGAAGCTCCGGGTTCTTCAACACCCGCGGGTTCGGCGTCTTCAGCGCTTAAATTTAAAGTGGCTCTGCCTTGTAAAGGGAAACTTCCCTTTACAAGGCAGCCAAGGTAAATATATGGTTCCAGTAATGCGGTCTTTCACTCCTGACTCTAGCGTGAACTACGCAGCGATGATACAGAGTCTTACTATATGGAGTTCATACTTATCATATGGCCGGCAATAAAGATCGGAGCATACCGGGCCGGTGAGTAAAGGTGAGTACAAGTAATCCTCCCGTGACAAAAAACAGATGATAAAGGTTCAAACAAGGAGGCAGTCTAACATCCAGATCGAACTCACAAGAACCCCGCTGACGCCTTTCGTGCCTGTGCAAGGCACTTTCTCAAATAAAATAGACAAATATTACCAGCCACTGCATGCAAGGCTGGATACACACTATAGAAAATTCCCGATCAGCATGCCGATTCATGCGTACACACAATTTTACACATATCAGGCCGAATGGTCGTTTATGGTGTGATTGGCCCGATAAGTGTACTAACGATGATATGTTGCATCTAATAATATTGGATAGATATTGTCACACAATGGTTATAACACACGTATAATTTCTTAGACGTGAGATAGGGAAATTACATGACTATTCATAAAAATGTAAAAAAAAATATTGTTATACTTTTTAAAGTGCAGAATACTAAAAAAATCCCTTGAATGCATCAAACCTTTATTTGGTTACAAGCTGCTGGCTTTATGGACACCATCAAATCGTGAATAGCTAACTTTGATATTGCATATTTTGTATGTTTCAATATAACTTACAATTGTCTGATATGAACTAATTCTTGAAAATTAAAGTATCTAAAATTATTTGCATTATTCAACTGCTTTAGTTAAATATATGATGAGATTCAAGGATAAAGCATAAAATCATTCAATTCATAGTTATCTACTGCACAAAGGTTATTCATTTAACATTACACCTTTATTACAGTGTATGCAGAATCACTTTCTAATTTGTAAGCAAATGGTCCTGCTATTGACATAGCCAGACACTTGAAATGCAAGCCAGTCTATTATGCTTTTATCACTCATTAGAGTGTACATATATACTGTTGTAATTATTTCTCCAGCCTATTATATATTTGTACCTGGGAAACAAACCACTGTTAAATATCTAAGCTGTACAGTATGTTGACCTTTTCCAAACAGCATGATTGGATGTGGTTTAGAGCATTTCATTAAACTCAAAATGAGGTATTTTAGAATTTAGGAACCATCTCAAACAGATGTGTACTCTTCACCTATTGATGGGATTATTTGTTTGTCTACCAATATTCAAACTGTTTTATTGCTGTCCCCCCAGTGTAGACATTTAGCAGGATCTTCCATGTTCGTAGTTAGGAATGTGGAACACAAAGAAACCAGATAAAATCAATACCAGTGTTTCTTTATAGTATGTATTAACTATATTCTGAACATCTGCTGTATTGTTATGGTAAGCTGTCACTGTGTTATGACCATGCTGTACAAAAAGAAATTGACAAATACAAACACTTTAATGGTTTCAAACTACCTGTTAATGATTGTGGCAAAGGAGCCTGCCTAACAGTCTGAGCCTTCAATTAAGCATCTGTCAGAGCTGGAAACAGGCCCTATAATTGGAGAGAAGCAATCTCTCAGCAGGTTGCAGAAGATTGATTCACTTATACCCTAATGTTACTTACTTTGTGCTATTTTGTTGTAGTGGTGCTTACATTGTGTCACATCTATTATTGTTATTTCTATCTGTTTTCTATTTCCACCACTGTCAAATTGTTTTAAGCTAGCATTGGTACTGTATCCAGTTATTCTATCCTATTCAATCCTATTCTATTATGGTGGATTACAAATGAAAGAACCAATGGGGTTTAGTGACTTCCATCTCCTGTGCCTCCTGCAAATCCTCATATTTGCCTGTTATACCAATATTTATTCCCAGTATGTTGTTCACTACTGATAAAGGTAGGTATTTATTTTAAACTCTTCTCTGCAATCGGAAACAGAGTAAAAGTCAGACAAATCATTAGGCCTATTTTCCAGCATTGAAGCTGGACTGTTCATTTAATATATTATGCTGTCTTTCTATATGGGTAATGTTTTAGTCAAAGAAAGGGTGTTTTTTTTTTAAAGTGGAAAATATAAGAAATTATATCAGTCTATCAGTACTTTACTACCTTCTGCTCCCTTCTGGGTGCTAATAACAGTAAACAGGTGAAGGTGTCTGTTATCACTACTACCAATCACTTAGAAGCACCGCAAGGAATCTGAATACTAAATTATATGCATACAGAGTTAAATATTTGCTGTAAAAAAAAAAAGCATTACTGTATTGAGGAAACTGGGCAGAAGGGAGCACTAATCAAGAAGCCCAGTGTGCATTTTTTACATTACTAATTAGCCACCATAAGGCCATGTCTACAGGCCCCTGCAGAACACTCATGAAAACATTAATCTGAATAAGCGATTTTGTCACATAGCCAATGTCTTATTACAAATGTATAAAATGAAAGGACCACTCTAACAAAATAATACATTTAACTCATCTCCACCAGTACAGCAACAGATCTCCTGCAATATTATAGTTTCTAACACTAGAGTCGTGGCTCTGTCCAATCAGTATCTGTGTTAAAAACAGAGTACTTTTTGCAGCCTCCTTCATCCTATTCCCGTATAGGGAAAGGATCCTGTTCAGAGTTAATGGGAGTGAGTTCTCTCCCTGGTATTGGAGCACTCAGTTCTGCTAGCTGGGGAATGAGAGGACCTGTTAATTAGAATTTTCTGTTTGAAATGATCATTTAATTGAGGGTCATTTAGAGGTAGAGGCTTAAGCACTCAGAATGTATGTAGGGAAAATGCACATGCAAAAAATGTATATTTCCGTGAATATGTTGAGTCAGACTCATTTCAAGATGCAGCCTGCTCAAAAACAGTAACATTAGTGTCCCAGCATTAATCAGGTGTGATAGGTGTGTCTACTTACATCCAATGATTGCATCGAGATGACATACAGAACGCATAGATCTATGACTTGGCAGTGGTAGTCGTTAATGCTAAACATGCATTACCCTATTTGTATACAATATAATAATACAATAAAGTGCTGGTGGTTAAATACATAAAAATTGTAGAAAAAAGTAAGGAAAAAACAAAAATAAAAACCTAAAAACAAAAAAATCACCAACACACCTAATTTACATTAAAACCATTTAAATTGTATCTGGTCATATGTTGCAAAACACATGCATCCTGAAGGGGTCATATTTACTAATTTGTCCATTTATCAGTTTGAAATGCTTGCTGTGTCTAGCCTCATGTTTAGTCAAACAGATTTATATACTTAGATAATTAATGTTAGAACTGGAAAAACACTTTGTAAGTCTTGTGAAGATACGTGGTTCTCAAATCACTCAGACGTGGTATTAGAGGAAAAATAGAAGGATGATTTATTCTGCAGAACAGGATTAAATGCAGCACGGTCCCTTTAACAATAGCAGGTCCAACAAGCGATGAAATCAGTTCAAATAAATCCAGTGGGATATGTACAGCACGGCCCCCTTAACAATAGCAGGTCCAACAAGTGAGGAAATCAGTTCAAGTAAATCCAGTGAGATAGGTTCCATAGCACATCTCTGGCAGACCATCACCTCTTGGCTAAAGTCAGTCACATCCGTGTCCAGCTCCCAAGGTAGCCTCTTTTATCACCTCCTAATCCCACTTTAGGAACTGCCTGCCCAATGGAGTTGCAAAAGGTCTCGATTGGTGGGCTTCTCACACCTATAGATTGTAAGCTTGCGAGCAGGGTTCTCTTACCTCTCTGTCTGTATGTATTACCCAGTATTGTCTTATTAATGTTTGTTCCCAATTGTAAAGCGCTATGGAATTTGCTGGCGCTATATAAATAAATGTTCATGATGATGATGATGATCCAGCCCCTTCCCCTACCTCCTCAGGTATCCTTCCTCATGTGACCCCTGCTGGGTTCGGCTCCTGGCTGTCTGTAGAGCTCACTAGTGGACAATAGGGAGCAAACAGAAATAGCAATGGTAGCTTAATTCACTAAACTCCTGAGTGTTCCCTGTGGAGGTGGAATTTAACCCCATAAGTACTTTTCCAAGGAGCCACACCTCATAACAATGGACATTTGAGACAAGTGGTAATTACCTTAGCTAACACAAGCAAAATGACTTCTGCTGTCCTGTTATTTTCGCACAATATGGCAATATTACTTATATTTCTAATACATACAATATTGCATGCAATAGCAAGGCCAAAATGGACCTAATAACATCAAAAAATAATACACATAATACACTGATGCTCAGGTGTGTATATACTTAGACTGGGCCAAGGATTAAAAAGTACATTAAACTGTAAGAAACGAGTAATGAATAAAAAGTCCTCAGTCAAGTAGCACCCCATTTCGTGACAAGTCTTAACATATTTTTAATGTTATTTTATAGGTCTGCTATATACTATAGTATTACCAACACCAAAGCATTAAGTTATGGTATTGGGTCTGTAGTATTTTAGGACTTGTAAGAAATCTTCATGGCAAAAGTGTGTTGTTCTTTTCCTAAATAACCCTTCATTATTCTGGTGTCCAGTGATGAAATGTTTCTTAATTACCACCATTCCTTCCCACGCTTCTTACAGTACATGCTTTAGTGCTTTTTGAAGAGATGTTTGCGACTATCTTTTACATAGAAGTGATTGTTTAATTGCAGATTAAAGATTAATGCAAATCTAATGATTCCATAAGGGTACTTCAGACAATAGCATCTTGCATCAGGCTGCAATGCATTCATTTTTCAATCTGGCCATAAATTTGGCTGGGAATTATATAGTAAGTAGCTGTGATTGCAGCACTGGTCTCTGAAGGCACTCTCTGCAATGAAAATAAATGAACAGGCTCTCACACAAAGAATGTTTCATTGTAGTCATTAGTGACAAGATGGGCAGTAGGTAAAATTGACTACTGGAAACATTGTCACATGTCTGTTGACATGCCAAGTCAGTTGAATTACAGTAAATAGAAAAAGATGAAAGCAAAAGCATTTAACCCCTTATTGAGTAGAATAGATTTCTTTGTTGTATCATTGTTTAGTTAAAATATAGCATACCCATTGCATTCAGGATACTGAAAAGATTCAGATTAATCCCTAAAATCTTTGCACTGTTCCCCCCTCTTCTTTATATTCAATGAGCATTAAATAGGCACACGTGTGTCCTTTTATTATACTAGTATGTTGTACTAGTTACAAGGTCAATAAAAATATTGTATTTAATTTTTAGTCTAGAGTGGCCTGAGTCATTAAGGAGAGCAAAGCATAAAATAGGAGTAACTTTGAACCTGGGCAAATCCATGTTGCATTGGAGGGGGAGGTAAATTTAAAATGTGGGGACAGATTTATAGTTGGGGTAGGGCATGTCCTAGATCAGCTTTAAATTTCAGTGCAAAATAAAGCTATCAAGTATTTGTGTGCTATATGAAAAACAACCAGTATTTTTAGTTATTTGTGAAATAATAAACTAATTTGCCCCCCTTGCATTTTAATATGGTTTGTCCCGGAGAACATTTACTCCTTTTCTTGCCTTACTTTCCTTAATGACTCAGGCCCGAGAATGTTTTTGGAGGCTTATTTAAGTTTTTCTTATGGGAGATCTTAGACCACTGCAATAGTTTGAACAAAATGGTTCCAGGCTATTGGCGGAGGCCCTACCTGTCTTCCAGCAGGTGGTAGGTGATTGGGTAATCCTAATAGATCCAAGGGAAAGAAGAATATGTTGAGGCGCTCCAGGATGTTATGTCATATTAAAAACATCAACTTTATTAGTATGCATTAAGAATAATTTATTTTTATAATTTCATACAAATACAGAAAATAAAAGCAAAAAGATTTCACTGCCTATATCATTAATCTGGTAAATGGTTTGTATCATTAATCTGGTATATGGTTTGTATACCAGATTAATGATATAGGCAGTGAAATCTTTATATAACACAAATGAATGTGTTTTTGAACAAAAGATTTGTGAGATAACAAAGCTATTGCAGCTGAGTCTGCATTTTAATAATCACTATTCATTCACTTTTTGTTTTTATTTTCGCTATTGTATGAAATTATAAAAATAAATTATTCTTAATGCATACTAATAAAGTTGATGTTTTTAATATGGCATAACATCCTAGAGTGCCGCAACATATACTTCTTTCTCTTTTCCCTTAGATTTTATTCTAGTATTTTGGTGCACCCTTTAGTGATATATCACTTACAGATTTCTGGATTAAACTATATAATCAGTAATATCGGGGATGTGTTATAATTAAACTGTGAATAATAACTTGGTGCGGTTATCTCCTTTATGAACACTAATCCTTATAGATGCCAGACAAGAGCTGAGGGGCCCAACCAGTTGTCCTGCAAGTGTCTGCTGATTGGTTATTTCAGGCCTGGCCAATCTGTGGCTCTCCAAGTGTTGTAAAAGTTCCAGCATACCCTGACAGCAATCGGCTGACTATCTGTTGGCAAAGCATGCTGGGGCTTGTAGTTTCACAACACCTGGAGAACCAAAGGTTGGCCATGCCTGGGTTATTCTGCAAAAGGTCCCATCTGCCCACCTGGAGCTGGTGAATGATTGGGTAATCCAATCATCAAATGTTGTTGAACTATATGAGAGATTAAAGCAAAATTAAATAAATGAAGAAACAGAAACACAGGCATGCCAATTAAAAAAAAATTCTTTATAAGACTAAAGGCGGGCTTTATGGAAGAAAAAGCCTCACTCTATGACACATTAAAAAAGGAGATACTTCAAGGGGTGGAGCTTGTACATGTAGGGGAATGTCCCTGGTTTCGCACAATGCAAGCTGATTTTTACACATGCTTGGAGGTAGCAAAGATCTCGCATCAAACTATACCTTGAAAGGCAGATCTTTTGTATCGGCCTGGTGCAATTTACATAGCTTTATATTATAATTTAGACAGATATAGGACTAGAACTCAGATTATTATCAGTAAATAAGTTATTGATAAAAAATGCTTTATTGCATTTACTAAGTTACTCATACTGGTGATTATTGAAAATTTTCTTTTTTTAAAACAAATATAATGCAAGGAATTTGATGTTTTTGTATTTTTGCTGGGCCCACTGCGCATGTGCCTTTCAGAGGAGGAATTTTCAGAGCAGAGTAGTAGCCTTTGGAGTTCATGTGGGTGTTCCGTGGATCCTCTGTGCGGGGGTGGCCATGGAGATGGGAGGGTACCAGCTATGCCAGGCTTAACTCACCTCCAAGCACCGTACCCATCACCCATGGTAGTTCTACCACTGTACTGTGGATAAGTCATCTGAAGGAATTACTCCATTCAACAATATTGTTTGGATATGTAGGAGCTTCTTGCTTCTATATAAGTTATCCTTGGAACTTGCTGCTAATTGTCCTCAGATATATTGAATACTAAAGTCAGTTCTGCTAATATGCAACCAAGTGAGTGTACAGAATATACTATACTTTAGTATTCTAGTACCAGAGTAGCAGGCTGTTTCATTTCATTTAAGATCTAAGATGTCGCTACTGCCACAGGCATACATATTGCCTCTAAGTTACAGTCAAGCTCTTTAGATTGGTCTGCAATTTTACACACAATCTGGTACTGTGCGTATTCAAACTTATATTTATTTTGAAATTTACAATTAGAAGCAATTAGCTATGTGTATGGCCGAGTTTTCTAAAGTTGCACTGCCACCTACTGTAAAATGTTACTAATACGCTCTGGAAGCAAGGGCACAGTTAGTTTTTTTTTATTAAGGAAATGACAAATTAATTCTGGAGGATAAGGGCATACGAGTGGGAGGACCAATCAAAAGTTCTCTTGACTGATGCTGAAGATATTCCCTCCCACTCCCTCCCTCCCCCCAGTTGGAGGATGAGGAGAACATTAGCAAAATGTCACAGTAAGTGAAAGTTTTAAAACCGCAATGTAGCAAATTATTATAATATGTAGTAATACCTTCAAACAGTTAAGATCAGGGCAATATTTATGGCAAGGCATTTGCATAATCATGTTCAAACAATATGCATTTTTTATTATTATTAATAAACAGTTCTAGACCTGACATTGTGTGCATTTATTATGATGAAAATGTTAAAGTACCCCTGGTGAAGGCTAGATAGTTATCAATATTTTACTGTTCCCTTTGTGCCTTATAAAACAGTACCTTACTCTACCAAGACTTTTAAATGTTAGTTAGTATGCCGTGGTTTTATCCTCCTTGAGATTGTGTCTTGCAGTTTTTGGTATACATCTGAATGCAACTATATATTGGTTATATTTAAGTGTTTCTTTTGCATTTCTTTTTGCATATTTTTTTTCTGGGCATGCGCAGACCGTAATCAAGCAACTTGGGCTATGAAAACGATGTAGGTTCAATTCTGAATCAGGCCCCTTTTGTTTATTAATATTGATACCTTTTTCTTTTTAATTATTTTGTAGTCATTTATTTAGAAAAAAACTGCAAATGTTTTTCCTTAATTTCTGTTAATTAGGAAACAATTTATTTGCTCATTATTAGGAAACTAGGCTCTGACACAAATTGTTATGATATGAACCACTTATACTCTAGAGCGTAGATGTACAAACCATTACATGAAGATCCTAAGGTAATTTTCTGTTGCCCATGTGTAGCAGAAGAGATTCAGGGGATCTATGGATGCCGGTACACTAGTGGATGTGTTACAGAGGGGAGAGAGGCAAATGTGTGAGTGGGACATTATACGCCCCCTATGTGATGTGGCCATGCCCCCTATACGACATGGCCGAACCCCTATACAGCAGTGCATGAGCTTCTATTCCCATAGGGACTTTCACAATGTTGGGAGGTTTGACAAAACTGTAAAGATGTTCTTTTTTTTCTGTAGTAAATTCTATGCATTTTATATTATTAAGCATGTTAACATTTTAATGCGATCCCTTCAAATGAATACAATGTTCTAATGCGACTCTTGAACCAAAAAGGTTGTGCGCTCTGCTCTAGAGGTTATTAATAAAAGAATCATGCTCTGAAAGAGAAAAATCAGGTTTGCCTACTGTTATTTGGACCATTATAATTGAGTTAATTTGTAGATTTTTCCAATTCAGGTATACTGCCATACCTCAACAATTTATGATCCATTTTATACGACAGGCAAGTTGAGTATTGTTATATCTTATGAACATAAAATGCACTTGATCTTAAACAAGTATCACACTTTGAACAATGTGACAAATCTAGTTCTGTTTGGGAGATTTAACCAGGGTTAATCAGGCATAACGTTCAGTGTTTATGTAACTAACTTAGTGTTTAGGATTTTCATTACCTGATTGACTATGTATGTGCTTAAATGTACCAACTTGTCAATCTACCAATCAACTGGTCTGTAAACCTCCTAAAACAGTGAGCAGTTTACACAATGTGATTTCTCTGATAAAGTGGAATAACAAAGAGCTCTAAAGGTATGAAACATCTCTTGGCTTCCCTCTTCCATGATCTATCATCAATATAACATATTGTACTGTATTGTTAAAACATACCTGATTAGCTAGGTGAATGTGTTGGTGAAATATTTTCTGACTACATATCAGAAATTCAACCTTATTTATCATGTCTTTATACACATTAGCTGGCTATTTAGTAATATAAATTGTGATGCAAGTCGTTGGGTTTTCTAATCCTAGTTTTAAATTTACAATTTAATCCCATAATGCAGACTGTTAAATGTGCATATATAATGGAATGTGTCCAATTGATAATGTGTTTGTCACAATTAAAATTTTCCTCCATTTAAAATTTTACCATGTTCTATCTTGTGGATGTATGATTTATTGGAAAATCAACTTGTTTTGGTACGAATTCTGCAAATGAAAATTACAGTGTTATTCTTTTTCCCACTCTCTTAATGCCTGCTACTTTTATATTGAAGGGTAAATCACAGTTCATAAAATATATATTATTATTTTATTGTTATTGTTATTATCTTTAATTTATGAGGAGCCACAAATGGTCTGCAGCGCTGCACATGAAATTAACAGCAGTACAGTACACAGACAGCAAGGATGCGTAATACATGACATAATACATTATTAAATGAAATATAATAATACAAAGATCAGATATACACAAGTTAATAGATTACACACAGATAACTTGGTAATTCAGATCACGTTATTTGTGGGACAGAGATTAAAAGTGATGGTAGTCTCCAATGTGACATAGTCCTGAGCTCAAGAAAACAGGGCTAGGGAAGCAGGACTCAATGTATAGAGGGTGATGCAATAGAAGATGGAGAACATGAGGAAAGAGGGCCTTGCTCGTGAGAGCTTTCATCATAAATATATATAGTGGCTACTTTGCACCATTAGCACAAAGAAAACTTAACTGTAATAGTATAGTCTCTCACCAGCAGAAAGACACAGTATGGTGCTTTCCCATAAATCTATCATTATGTTCCTGACTGGCAAACACGATGGAAGATACAGCAGTTTATATAGTTCCTTAAAGGAACCCCTTGCTTTGCCCTATTTGTTGTGAGAAGGTGGGAGGGATAAATACTGTGGCTCCTTCTTTGGCTAGATTAGGGGTTGGCAGCCCCTGGCACGCATGTCAGACATGGCACGCAGCGTTCTATAGTCTGGCATGTCGGGCCGGCTGTCACTGCAGGACATCTCCAAAACTGAGTTCCTCTCAGGCCTCATTGCGGAACAGATGACTCTTGAGGTGAGTCGCACTCACAGCTGGCTAATGAGGCATTATATTAATTGTGGGTACTTATGTATGGCATAATATTAATTTTAGGCGCTTATGTGTGGTATAATGTGAATTGGGGGCATTTATGTAAGGTATAATGTGAATTGGGGGCATTACTGTGGCATAAAATAACTGGGGACACTACTATGTGGCATAACATGAATGTCTGTTTGTTGGCCTCATTACTATTAATATTATCTTGATATTATCAGCATAAAATAAGAAATATATATATTACATACACACACACACACACACACACACACATGCACACCTGGGTTTGACTAGATTTTAGCCGGCGCACTGATCGAAAAAGGTTCCCATAGCCAAATTTAAACACATATAAAGAACATAGAGTACACTTCCAATAATGCAAGTATCTTGAATTAATATATTTAGACATACAAATCACCAAGAAATCATCCACACAAAAACATCCAGCTAGGAGGAATAAGCAGCCTTGTGAATGTTTTCTAAGAATGCAATGACATAAAGGAGAACAGATGTATGTGACATGGTTAGGGTAATATAAACACTTCGGTTTCCTAAGTATATTAGGATAATTATATAATACATTAATAGAAGGGTTATAAGTGGCAGAGAAGAGTTTTGATTTCTTTTTGAGTCATAAGCGACAATTTGTTGAAGGCTTTAATGTCCCTTACTCTCAAGAACCAAACTCCAAAGCTTTGAGAGATAGCAGACGTCTAGAGCCTGAGTCATTAAGGAATGTAAAGTAAAAAAGGAGCAAATTTGCACCTGGACAAATGTTACAATGCAAGGGGTGCCAATGAATTTATTATTTTGCACATAAGGAAAATACTTGCTGCTTTTTTATATAGCACACAAATATTTGATATTTTTACACTGACATTTAAAGTTGATCTGGAGCATACCCTACCCCAACTATAAATCTGTCTCCACATTTTAAATTTACCTGCCCCAATGCATCATAGTTTTGCCAAAGTTACTCCTTTTTTTGCTTTGCTCTCCTTAATGAATCAGGCCCCTAATGTTTGTAGTGTGTGATAGGTGTAGCAAAACATATTTTAATATGATTGTTTTGTTTTATTTATCAAAGTGCGAAAAAAAAAGACACACATTTTTAGATGTCATTCTCATTGGCGAGATTAGTAAAATCTCATCCATTTTGACTATGATGCCTATACCAAGGCAACTTGAGCTACCGCTTATTTCTAAAATGCGGTCACAAAGAGGCTACAAAAATGCGTTTAGACACAAATCTAATCACATGTACAACTTTAATATATCATACAAATACATCCAGAGCACATATGTGAAAGTCATCATCTTCAACAGCAAACTTTCACCAGGCGTACGGGATGCACAAATATACGTCTCCTAAAAGGTATATATTAAAGATATAGGTATATATTAGTCAAAAGTGGGCGCATCGCCAAGATGGGGCAACAGAGTGGCTTAGTGGTTAGCATTTCTGCCTCATAGCACTGGGGTCATGAGTTCAATTTCCGACCATGTCCTTATCTGTGTGGAGTTTGTATATTCTCCCCGTGTTTGCGTGGATTTCCTCCGGGTGCTCTGGTTTCCTCCCACACTCCAAAAAAAACATACTGGTAGGTTAATTGGCTGCTATCAAAAATTGACCCTAGTCTCTGTCTGTCTCCCAGTCTCCCTGTCTGTGTGTGAGTGTGTGTCTATATTAGGGAATTTAGACTGTAAGCTCCAATGGGGCAGGGACTGATGTGAATGAGTTCTCTGTACAGCGCTGTGGAATTAGTGGCGCTATATAACTAAATGATGATGATGATGATGAAGATTAATTGATACTGCAATTTGAGTTTGAAAACCACATCCAATTCATGGCGGTTTTAAAATCAAATGAACAAAGTACTTTGATACATCACCCCCAAAGAGTATAAATAAAGGATTGTATTACTAATGCTTCACCAAAACCTGATCATTATAAATCACAAAATATGACTAGATATTATAGCAAAACTAAATATATGTGGACAGGTCCAACAGCAGGGACTGTATCTCCAGTACTTTAAGCATATGGAGTATCCATAAAGACGATGATGATACTAGGAAAATATGACATTGATAACAAGATAAACATTGCTGTGCAAAAATATAAGATTTTATTTTTTAAAGATGTTTAAAATTGGGACTATCTCTGAGATTTAAGTATATTTAGCACCTACAGTGCAATTATCATAAATATTTTTCAATAATTCAAATTCTTGTATTTTCTTATGAAAACATATAAATTATAACAAGAGAAAATGGCAGAATGGTCTGTTTATATTTTTCTTTATTAATTTGGATCATAATGCAAACCATTTCCTGATCAATTTTCACACTGCTAAGCAGGTCCCTATAGATTTTACTTTGTGTAAAATACTTTATTTGAAATAGCAGCTCTCTCTCAGCAAGGCATGATAAAATTGTTATAAAATGAATATATTCCTTCAAGTAATTAAATATTTACTGCCTGTTTCATAATTTAGCATATAATTAACTGCTTTCCAAATATAGTCCCAAAAGCTATTCAATAAATAACACAGTGGTATACTCACAAAGTCACATGCAGCTTTGTTAAGGTTTGTTACATAATTTAATACAGTTCGGTAAACTATTCACTAATATGCCAGCTATGAAGTATTCTACAGATGTTTATTTACACTGTAAGCAGTATCACCCAAGGCACCCAGGCTTTGTTTCTCAAATAAATCTACATGGTAACTGAGATAAGAAGCATGATTACAAAAAGTTTGGTTTTGCTGCAAAATGATGAAAAGTCTGGTGGAAAAAATTGACAGATTTACAGTTGTAAAGTAATTCATATTAAGTAATTCCTTCTATATTGAAAAGTGGGTTTCTCGAGTAAAAAATACGTGTTTAGCTGGAGGTGAAATAGATATTTAAACATATAGTATTAGTCCAAATTTTTAGTCTGGTCCCAGACAGCATCATTTCTCAGTCAAATTGTTACCTTAGGTCAGTGATGGCTAACCTATGACACGCGTGTCACGAGTGACACGCGGAGGCAGTTTGACTGACACGCCAGGTGATTCAGTCAAACTGCCTGTTTTAAACATACCAAATATTTTTTCTGTACAGCAGCCGTGGACGCTTCTTTGACAGCGCCGCGGCTGCAGTACATCTACCCGTCGGTGAAATGGAGCTGCTGCGCACGCGCAGTCGCAGCAGCTCCTCCCTTTTGTATATCTCCCGGCATTACTTCAATGGCGCGCTTCCCTGGAGCACGGTAGGGCTTGTAAAGGCTATTTATAATATTTAATAGTAAAATAGCCTCAGATACTGGCCAACAGCAATGTTATGTAGTGTTTTTATTTGTAGACAAAAGACTCCATTTCTGGTGAGCCTGCAGGGTATGCAGAGCTGTCTGATTATATATAAATATTGTATTATAGGATTAAAAAAGTTTTTTTTTATCCTATAATACAATATTTATATATAATCAGACAGCTCTGCATACCCTGCAGGCTCACCAGAAATGGAGTCTTTTGTCTATTAATAAAAACACTACATAACATTGCTGGTGGCCAGTATCTGGTTTCACCCTGTAGCCCAATGATAAATTATATATATATATATATATATATATATATATATATATATATATACATAATTTGTCATTGGGCTACAGGGAGAAACCAGATACTGGCCACAAGCAATATTATGTAGTGTTGTTTTATATTTATGTTTTTATTAAATTATATATATATATATATATATATATATATATATATATATATATATATATATATATATTTTTTTTTTTTTAAGTGACACAACCCAAGGAAGGCTACACTTTTTTCTGATTTTTGACACACCAAGCCGAAAAGGTTAGCCATCACTGCCTTAGGTTGTTCCCTAGGTTTTGGTGAAATGTAAGTTCCACACCATTATAAACACGTTTATTGTAGCCTTTGCCATGATTTGATGGACTTTTCTAAGTTTAAAAAGAATGATGTTAAACAAAATGGGCCTGATTCATTAAGGAAAGTACGGTAAAAAAAAAACCTGTAAGTTTTCTCCTTGACAAAACCATTTTACAATGCAAGGAGTGCAAATTAGTTCATTATTTTGCACATAAGTTAAATACAGGCTGCTTTTTCATATACTTGATAGCTTATTTGTACACTGAAATTTAAAGTTGATCTAGGACATGCCCTACCCCAATTATAAACCTGCCATCACATTTAAATTTACATCCCCCTCCAAATCAACATAGGTTTTGCCAAGGTGCAAAGTTACTCATTTGTTTTGCTTTACTTTCCTTAATGAATCAGGCCCTATGTGTCCATAGAAAAAGCGTTTTGCTTGACAGCATTATAAATTATTAAAGCAGTCAAAAATATAGTTGTATGTGTAAAAATGTTGGGACAACGGCTTGATATTTGTTTAAGTGACATTCAGTGACATTGTTTTAATTGTGTCTTGATAAAAACCTATATGGGTTGGTTACATCTCTGATCAGCATCTGAGGATCTCCACTCCGGTCATCTTGCCTTACAGCTGTTTTTGGGGCCCTGTAAAGAACCTTCTGTATTCGAACCATACCTGCAAGGTCTGGTAGGCATGCAGACTGACTGATGCTAATTGATGGATATTATACCGATTTGATTTTGGAATATATCTTGTTTTTACTATATTAAAAATAAGATGTACTATAAGGGTTAGTTCCAAGAATTTTCTTTTGTAGTTTTAGTGGATTTTTGTGGATGGAATGAGGCAAACAGAGTCCTTTTTGCACATGTTAGCTTCTTAAACAGTTCAGGAGTTATTATATTTTAACTGTTGCTCATATGTTTTCAGCAAGCAGATGTATGCCCACTGGACACTTACCAAACAAAATATAACATGCATAGCAAATCCTATCTCTTGTAAAAAGCTCTAAGAAAACTTTTGGTGATTAAACAGTTTTCCAGCATTTTTTAAATTGTTTGTTTAGACCAGTGTCGGCTAACCTCTGACACTCCAGGTGTTGTGAAACTACAAGTCCCAGCATACCCTTCCAGCAAGAAGCTGCCATATATTGGCAAAGCATGCTGAGACTTGTAGTTTCTCAACACCTGGAGTGTCACAGGTTAGCCAACATTGATTTAGACTATTGAAAACATAAGACAATAATAATACAGTAAAATAAATAGTTTCTGTACAAGTTAGTAACACAGGTCATAATGACACAAATTAGATAAAGTAAATGGGAAACAAAGAGTATAAACTAGGGTGACAGGTAACACTGCTGATTTTGATTTTGATTTAGGGAATGGTGTTGTGGGAGTAGGATTAAGTGTAGTAGGGGTGGGAAAGGGGCATGGGGAAGTATAGCCAATTTTTAAAAAATTTAATAGAGGAGGTTTAGCCATCAATCTAAAGGGACCATAGCATAGATAGTGATGGCTATAAGGCTGGATTACAAATTAAGCAGAATGGGTTGTGAAAAGAGGTTCATGAGGTCCATTCTTTGTGGAATTATTTTTACACAGAGCCACCAACTTTTTTTCTTCCTGCGCTAATGATGTGTCTGAGTAATTTCTGGGTGTGTCTGCGAAAGTCTGAAATTGGCAAGGGAAGTAATATATGATTAGGGTCAGCAGGATCTGTAAGTTACTGATGTTAGAGACTAGAGAGAGTATTTCCTTTCTGAATGCTTGAATTTTTGGACATCTCCACAAACATGTATGAAAGATCAAAGCTATCCACAGTTACTTCAATAATGACCACCTATGATTTCACCTCAAGTGGATATTTGAGGTGAAATCATAGGAAAGAGACCTTACCATTGTAAAGAAAGCACTGGTGCTGCGTAAAATGATTCTTCCTGTTCTGTAGTACACAGCCCTGATATGGCCATCTCTGATTGCGGTCTACAGGGCCTTCATGCAGTCACATTTTGCTCATTTGGGGCTCAAAAATGGACAGAGTTAAGTAGGTAGTTGTGCACAAGGAGGCAATTAAAGGTGTGAAAGGGATTCCAGATATTCCCACCAGGCTGTAAGCCTGTATCTGTATCTGCAGGAACAATGTCTGTGCAGGCAACTCTATGTCTCAATTTTTTCCTCCTAGTCCTCTGGAGGGGTCTTAAGTGGGATAGCTCTTTCCCTTATAACTGGGGCACTGCCTGGTTTAACCTTGACATGGGCAAGTTTCTGAGGGAGCTCCATCTGGAGGGATTTAAGCTAGACTTGTGAAAAACAGAAACTATCCAAAGGCTCCAGGGTTAAGGATATGATGGAGTTTATTCCAGGGCTCTCTACTGCCACAACAAAGACTGTGTGGGAAAATTAGGTCTCCAACAGGCTCACTAACAGACACAAATACTTTGCATGTATAGCCATTGGGGTCTGTCTCTCAGTCCCTTTATGCACTCCTGGAACTTATGCAGACACAGACATTGTCCCTGATTGTCCCTGATTGTCCTTGATCCGTAAGGAAACATCTTTGCATCTCTTTTAGGACAGTGTGAGCAGGGACAGACTTTCATGCCACTCAGTACTTTGTGGAATATTTCTTGGCTCTCATATGTACGGGGCAATTGAGAAGGCTTGGTGCCTTATGAAGTATGTGAAGCATGCTTTGGATCTGGCACTGATAAGGGAGAAGATGTCAGTCCAGGGCAATCGTAGACCCATTCATAACCTGCTTAGCATCTATACCATCATAGATATTCCTGAGAAAAAAAATAGGACTAAACTTACTTCCCTTTCTCCCCCTTCCCCCTTACAGTCATGGGCAAAAGTTTTGAGAATGACACAAATATTATTTTTCACAAAGTCTGTTGCCTCAGTATTTATAATGACAATTTGCATATGTTCCAGAATGTCACAAAGAGTGATCAGATGAATTGGAATTAATGTCACAGTCTCTCTTTGCCATGACAATGAACTTTATCCCAAAAAAAGCATTTCCATTGCATTTCAGCCCTGCCACAAAATGACCAGCTGACATCAGGTCAGTGATTCTCTCGTTAACGCAGGTGAGAGTGTTGACCAGGACAAGGCTGGATATCACTCTGTCATGCTGATTGAGGTAAAAAAAACAGATCAAAAGCTTTAAAAAGAGAGTGATGCTTTAAATCATTGTTCTTCCTCTGTTAACCATGGTTACCTGCAGTTATCATAGCTTTGGACAAAGAGGGCTTCACATGCAAAGATATTGCTGCTAGTAAGATTGCACCTAAATCAACCATTTATCGGATCATCAGAACTTCAAGGAGAAAGGTTCAATATTTATGAAGAAGACTTCAGGGTGCCCAAGGATGTCTAGCAAGCGCCAGGACCGTCTCCTAAAGTTGATTCAGCTGCGGGATCAGAGCACAACCAGTGCAGAGCTTGCTCAGGTATGGCAGCAGGCAGGTGTGAGAGCATCTACATGCACAGTGAGGCGAAGACTTTTGGAGGATGGCCTGGTGTCAAGAAGGAAAGCAAAGAAGCCACTTCTCTCCAGGAAAACATCAGGGACAGACTATCATGCATCTCATTGGTATAGTTCCATTCTGATACTTATGTACATTGGTTTCCCTTGGTTACTGCTATCTGCTGTACAGCCTGGAGTTCCTATATCCTCGGACGTCATCTTGCCAAGTATTCTCCACATGCGCAACCCCGGGAATCTTTAAAATATCCGCTCTAAAGTGATTGGACGATCACCAGCCAGTTCCCTTTATAAGGGTCCTTCTTTCTATGGGTGTCAGATCATCAGGTCTCCCTACTTGATAGGAATCACCTCCTCTGACTCCTGTTCGTACTTATACTTACATTTGTTCCTGACTTCGTGGGTTAGGCCGTTCATTCATCTGCTGCAGCTTCACTCGTCATCGGTCCTGTTCCAGAGTTATAACACCTGTGTGGATCTCAGTGCTTCTGCTCTCTGCAGCTCATCACTTCACAGCGTTACCTGTTCAGCTTATTCCGCAGTCAAGACCTGTGGCCTCACTGCAGAGCATTGCTCATCATCAGTCCTGTTCCAGAGTTATAACACCTGTCTGGATCTCAGCTCTTCTGCTCTCTGCAGTTTATCACTTCACAGCTACACCTGTTCAGCTTGTTCAGCCTAACACGCTGCTAAGACCTGTGATTATACTGCATCACTCAGTATCTGTCCTGTTCCTGAACTACTACACTAATGTATACCTCAGTCCTTCTGAGTCCTGCAGCTCATCACTTCACAGTACTACCTGCTCAGCCTATTCCACTATTGAGACTTGTGGCTATACTGCTGATCTTCGCACAGCATCCAGTTCCTGAAATTCCAAATACCTGAGGCTACATTCCATCCTTTCTTACAGCTACTTCGTGGTTCTTCAAATTATCTGCTTTGCACCCCCTAGATGACCGCAAACTGAGGATGAGAGCAGCTAAGACCATATTCCCTTGTGGTAATCCCTGGTGAATATCTCTCTTCCGTTAGACTCCGCACCTCTCTGGGGGTAAACTGTCACTCAAGCAGAGATCAAGATCATTCCCACTATCTGGCTTTCGTGACACAGACAGATATTCTGCAAAAGGTACAGGGATTGGACTGCTGAGGACTGGGGTAAAGTCAATTTCTCTGATGAATCCCCTTTCAGATTGCTTGGGGCAACTGGAAAAACACTTGTCCAGAGAAAGAAAGGTGAGCGCTACCATCAGTCCTGTGTCATGCCAACAGTAAAGCATCCTGGAACCATCATGTGTGGGGTTGGTTCTCAGCCAAGGGAGTGGGCTCACTCACAATTTTGCCTAAGAACACAGCCATGAATAAAAATGGTACCGAAACATCCTCCAAGAGCAACTTCTCCCACCCATCCAAGAACAGTTTGGTGATGAACAATGCCTTTTCCAGCATGATGGAGCACCTTGCCATAAGGAAAAAGTGATAACTAAGTGGCTAGGCGATCAAAACATCAAAATTTTAGGTCCATGGCGAGGAAACTCCACAGACCTTAATCCCACTGAGATCTTCTGGTCAATCCTCAAGAGGCGGGTGAACAAACAAAAATCCAGACATTCGGACAAACTCCAAGCATTGATTAGGGAAAAATGGGCGGTCATCAGTCAGTATGAGGCCCAGAAGTTGATTGCATGCCAGGGTGATTTGCAGTGGTCTTCAAAAAAAAGAGTCAATACTGCAAATATTGACTTATAAACTTAATGTAATTGTCAATAAAAGCCTTTGCCACTTATAAAATGCTTGTAATTTTACTTCAGTATACCATAACAACACCTGACAAAAAGGTCTAAAAACACTGAAGCAGCGAACTTTGTGAAAACCAATATTTGTGTCATTCTCAAAACTTTTGGTCATGACTGTATATGCGTTTCAAATATATGCTCTCAGTAAAGCTGTCATACCCCTCCCTAAATTTCTTTCTCCATTACACCACTTGCTCTTTGTTGAAAATGGTGAACTGTTTTTGTGATGGATGAATGAATAGTGCAGTACATGATGTATAGTGTAGGATGTTACATCGTATGCCATATGCCATATATTGTACTATAATATATGACTGTTTATGTTTCGTGATGTATTGTATTTTGGCTGTGCATTGACACAGTACACTTGAATGTATTGTCTTATACTTGTTTTTGTATGCTAATAAAGTATACATTTGAAAAACAAAATGTCACAGGCAGATAGCCCCAGTGACATGGCGATTCAAAATTTTATTTTCCATATCCATATTGATTTCCAAAAAAGGAAAAGAACCTTGAGATAATGCCATTCTAAATTTGGTAATAGTGCTTTGGTCTACTCACCCAAATGCAGTAATGCAGTGTATGGTAAGCACAGTCATAAACACAATTGGTTCCACTTTTGGACTAGATAATGTAACAGTTTGTGCAACTGGTATATAATGTGCATTATGGACAATCTCTGAATTTGCAATTTGCTCCAATTAAAAATATAAAAATAAAACCAAAAAATGATTGCTGACATAGAAGTTACCTTTATAAGTAATGAGCTATAAAGTCTGAGCAGTTTTGTAAACTGATGGTAGAGTTGTCAGGAGACTGCCACTAACTGGTGTATATACTCAGCAAGGAAAAAGATCGGAGGTGTCTGAGTAACAGGAGTCTGTCTAGTCTCAAGCTAGGCAACCTCTGATTACTTTAAAAGCCACACAAAAAAGTGTTCTTCACTCAATCAGAGAAGACAAAAATCTACATGTAGGTCCACATCATGTTTGTTTTTCAGCCTTCACCAGGGGTTGGCATATGTAATGACTCTGCATTTCATGTGGACAACTTGGGTTGTTGCATATAATATCACTACTTATGACAATCATAAGTTTCCATGAATTCACCTATTATTCTGAAAACCAAGTGTTTCGTTATACTGTACTTTATATTTATTGTGAGTATACTGACTCTATACATATTGATTTGTCATTACTCAGCCTGAGATTGTGGGAGCAATTACAGCAAAGGCAGTCTATGTGACTTGTCTTACTAAGTAAGGATGCATGAAACGGCAGAAATTCTATAAGCTTAGATTCAGCAGAAATTTGGAAATAGATTCAGAAATTGTAAATAGTTTAATGAATCATGATTCACTAAAGTATATTGTTATTTTCACGAGTAGAAACCGTCATTTACAAAATACTCTGCGATTTGTGTCACAAAGTACCTACAGAGTGGAAATGGGTGGCTGTCCTTCTGCAAAGTGAGATACACACCCTCTAGCCCCTTATCTATTTTAATCCCACTCAAAGGAATGAAATCTAATTTTTGTATGACTCCACAAAATTAGGCACAGTCCCCACTTAGCAAGCAACATTACACCGGACTCCTGACATTTTTCCCCAGAAAACCCGTGCAGTTTGCTGAAACACTAACCAGTTTTGTGCATTGTAAAAAACCTTCTAGTTAATGGTAAATATATCTCAAAGGAGTTCTTAAAAAAAATCAAACAATTATGACACATAAATTGTAATTACAATTTGATGTCAAAACATTTCTGCTTACTATGGAATATATGTTCCAAATAAATGTAGTGTTATACCTATCACAGATGAGATGGAAGTACTATAGGGTAATTCAGGTATGTTCCACCATTTTCTGTCCATATGTTACAGAATTTCAAGAAATGCATGCATTATTACCATCAAATATTTTTGGGTTGTTTAATAGATTTGCTTACTCCGATGGAGTGAGTTTTGGTAACATCTTAATGTAATTATTATGTTCACACTGACATTAGGTTGTTGTAAACACACTGACACATTTTCTGTTCTTACTAATGACTGAAGAGTGTAGTCCATTTTTTATTTGTAGAACTTACACTGGTTGATATCACCATGAATTGCCTGCGCAAATTCTACACCTATACTTTTAATGACTCTAATAACATGTTAGGAAATAAATTGTGTGCTGCACCAGTCTGCGTTTGAAATCATACACCAATCAAGAACACAATTAATTGCCCAGTGTATTTCTACACCTACTGTAGATAGCTAATGGCACAAATGACGAGTACGGAAAAGAATTGTGTGTTGCGGAAGTCAGTGTATTGTAATGAGGATGTAAAATGTGTATGTGAAAAAGCGATAAAGTAAATAGAACATAAAGTATTGCAATACTGTTTACAATGCTGTGTAGCAAATACAGTAAACACACCAGGATTCAGTAGTCTGGATTACAATCTTACAATCAGACCATCCACAAATGTTTTTTACCCAGAACAACCCAGTAATAGTGAGTGCACATTGGGCTCTAAGCTCCTTTTTTATGGCTGTAGACATGTGACATATGTTGATGCTTCCTCATTGGCTGATTGGCTTCTTTAAGTTCCATGCACTGTGAGTGGCCTCATTTTCCAGTGGGAATTATTTATCCAGCAAACTTTGGGCTAATCAGGGGTGACTTGAAAATTAATTTACTGATGATTAACTGATCTCTGAAATACATTTTGGGAGTCAGTTACACCCATTTTTGCGACCAACTCTGCATAAGCTTCTGTGTGTTTAGCTCTGAGTTCCATTTGTGGATATTAACTGGGAATTTATGTAGTGTTATGAAGTGTATTAGGAAAACAATTCAAGTTAAAATTGTAATTACTATAGCTATCTAAATGTGTTTATGTTGTGTTTATGTAAGTAATGGACTAGTGCAGTGTACACTGTAGTGCGTTCTCTTTTTTATCTTGTTATCTGTTTGCAAGTCAAATGATACTCAGACTGTTTGTTGTCACATTTTTGTTGGCATTCTTATTGGGTGTCCTTATGGAGAACACAGTTCTCCTCAGGTTATGGTAGATATCGGAAGGGGTAATGGGAGACATCTCTGCATATATAGAGGTATCAGGCAATATGTAAGAGTTGTATTAGTGTCTGCAGCAAACATTTGAAGTCATGTTGTTTAAATAGCACTTGATATCTGCTGTGTATTGTAAGCTTTTCATTTTTCCTCCTGTGGTGCATGTTGTATAATGTGTCTATATTGGTCTTCCGCTATCAGCTCTTGTTACACTTGCAAAATATTGATATATAATTTAAAAGTGAAACTATCAGTAATACTGCTATTATTTACATTAATATAAATACATACAGTGACTATTCTGTATGGTGTGAATCCCGCACCAGCTATTAGTAAGAAACCTCCATGCAAAACAATCTGGCTAATACTTAATCAGCAGAGAAACTTACAACACATAAGTCCTCTTTTGTATAAAGTAATCATCAGTTGCAATAGAGAAACATTATTTGAGATAATCAGAGTAAGTCTCTTGTTCACTAGAGTTATATTTATGAATCAAATGGGCTCAAATAATGTAGGACCCTTTCTAAATACAGCTACATGACTTCTAATGAAAAGAAAAAGGATACTTTGTAGGATCCCTTCGGCTGCTGCTAAGATAAGTTAGTGAGACCATAGAGGTGGCTTATGACTATCTGGCTATTATGCCTTGGGTGGGGGTGGATGTTGGAACCTTTCGGCTATACCACTTAGTTACATTAACCAGCCTGTCTGGCTTGTATCAAAGCTTCTTATTACTCATTGTAATATTTATGCTCCACTAAGTATATACCATTCACTTTAAACTAAGAGATTTACAGAAACTAGATATTTTCAGGGTCATTTCCTATATACAGAGCAGTGTAGCACAATGTCTCTACCAGTATATTCTCACCTATAAAGCATAACTTGCCCCATGAGAGATGCTTGCCCGAAATGGTACAGTTCTGACTTCAATACTTTGTATGAGAGAATCCATCTTGTGCTTAAAAATGATGATAAAAATAATTATCTGTTCAAAGAAACTTGGTGAGGTTTATTTTCTAGCTACCGGCTTGAAAGAGACCTCAGTATTTTTAACTGCCTCAAAAAGTAAATCAAAGGAAGAAGCGTTTTGAAGCTATTTTACTTTTCTAGCTTCCATGCAGCAAATTTGACATGCAATTTTCTTGTAAGCTCATCAAGAATATTAAAATACTCACATTATCAGTCTTTTGCCCCAAGCTTGATTTAATGAATGTATAATAACATATCTTGTAAGAGCATGAGACTATATTGACTAATTTATTTCATATCACTGCTATAAATCAGCAATTAATAGATTCTTGTCAAAGTTTCATGCAGTTGATGCACTGATGTCTCTAGCTTAACAATATTAATTTTTCATTATACATTTTCATATATCTAATGGAATGTTTGAGCATTGGTTAGGGGTATTGCCATTATTTATGGTTTTGTTTTAATACTATTTGCTTTAATTGCAAAAAGAGTGTGTGAAAATGAATGTGAATTTTCCATTAAACAACCGCTCACTTACCCAACACAAATAATGAATACAGTTGTAACTGCAAGGGGTGCTAGAGATAGAGTCACTACAAGGCCTAGGGATGATTGGGGTCCTGCAATGCAGGGTCTTCCCTCCACTCAGAGGGCCCCTCTCCTCCCTGAGCTCCCCTCTCTGCTTTAGCACATGAGCTGGGCCACAGACACTCAGGTAAAGCCCCAGCTCTGCATTTTGAGAACAGAGTGGGGTTGTGGAAGACCAGAGCACATTGCTGGGCCTCTACTCAATGTTTTCTATGGTACCCAGAGATGCACTTTACACCTCTTGCTCTGCATACACTTGTTCTTCTGAGGGTTCCTGCATTTATTTATTTTATTTATTACATTTATTTATATAGTGCCACCATATTCCGTAGTGTTTGGATTGATTTTGTAGTCATTCGTTTTTTTCTGTTTATAGCATTATTGAACCTCTTTCTTCAATGTCCATGTAAATTGGCTTTCCATTTAATATATGGATAAAACGTCAGTTATCAGCTTGCACCCCATTCTCCTCATGGTGAAAATAATGGGCACTGGCATGTTACAGCAAAGAATGGACAGGCTATAGCTTGAATATTTAGACCTATTTTCCCATCAAGTTTGATATTTTGATATTGCTATCAAGATAGTTTGCGATTGAAGTCAATAAAATGAGCTAAATTTCAGTAAGTTGTCCTCCTGAGTAGCGAGACTCTGGTGAGCTCCTTGTGGCACTTCTGATATAGGAGGACTCCAGTAATTGGTTACTAATAGAGGCGTGGCTACATTTCAAAGCGTTTTTCCTTCAGAATGGACAGAAGCAGACAACTGTTTCTTCATTTAACAAATAGTAATTAGTATACTCCAATATGGGAGGGGATTACTAAATAATTCAAAATAGTTAACCCTATAGGGGAGGTGATTGATAAAGATCTTTAGGGAAAGATCCATTTTAAAATCACAGTAAACATTTTCTCTGAGCTAATAATTCAAATATCTGTATTTTTTCTGAATCTATTTGTTTGTGGAATTTTTAAACAGAATATTATTTTACAGAATAGCTGTATTCTTTCTTCAGCTAAGCAGACCATTAATTATAATCACAATGACTTTGATTAAACATACTTAATTAACATTATGCTAAATCCTTCTGATAGATTCTAATATTTACAGTTGAATAATTCCTTTAGTATTTTTAATTAAAATTGTTTTTAAAGATACACAGGTTGGCCAAGTGTACAATTTGCATAAAAGTTTTAGCTTCCGAGTTTCATTGGCTCCAAGTGCCACCTAATTAATACTGATTAAATGTTCATAAAATTGTCTGTAATGCAATCTGTGCAGACAAGGAATATTGAAGTACATAGACATGTTTTGCATGTGATTGTTTTATCAGCTGAAAGTAATTTAAATTATATTAAGTCTACTTGTGGTAATTGTTTTGATTAAGCAATCTGACAAAACATATTCATAGCACTGGCCTAAGTTGTAATGTAGCATATTGTAAATTCTGATTATCTCCCGCTTGGACTACTGCAACCTTCTCATCTCGATCCTCTTCGATCTGTACTCAACGCTGCTGCTAGGCTCATCTTCCTTTCTCGCCGTTCCACTTCTGTCTCCCCACTCTTCCAAGCTCTCCACTGGCTCCCCTTCCCCTACAGAATCCTTTTCAAGCTCCTCACTCTGACTTGCAAAGCCCTCGCCAACTCCACTGCTCCCTGCATCTCCAACCTCATCTCTAGTCACACACCATTCCGCCCACTGCTTTCGACCAATGAACGTCACCTCTCTTCCCCTCTGATTACCTCTTCTTATGCACGTATTCAAGACCACACCTGTGTAGCTCCCCCTTCATTGGAACAAGCTTCCTCGCTCCATCAGAACATCCCCTACTCTGTCCAGTTTCAAACGGACATTAAAATCCCACCTTTTCTTAAAATCCTTCAGTCACCTGCTTAACCACCCACCTGTCAGCTACCTCTCTCTCTCTTCCCTTCTTCCCCCCTCCTCGACTCTGTCTCCGTTTCACCCGTTTCTCTGTTTCACCTTTGTGTCTCTGTCTGTCTACTCCTCCCTTTAGATTGTACGCTCCTTTGAGCAGGGCTTTCTCTCCTCCTGTTTCCACCACTTTTAACTTTGCTCTCCATCTACTCAGCCCACCTCCTCTTGAACCTTCTGTCCTCCAACTCTCTGTTCGTCTCATTGGCTCTTATCCTGTCATCCTTGCCCCCCCTTTTAGGCTTAGGTTACCAGCTTGTGCTGATTATCCCTCACCCTTATCCTTTCTCTCTAGCTGTGCTTGGAGCTCACAGAGTTATAGTGCTTACTGTTAATTGTACTGTGCTGTTTCACCTTGTACTTTGCTATTGTTTGTCCTTGTACGGCGCTACAGAAACTATGTGGCGCCCTATAAATAAAAATTAATAATAAGAATAATAAGCAAATAGTTGACTGTAATATAACATGCTTTAAGTAAATAATTTATGATTTAATATGTGCAAATAGTTGACTGCAATACTTGTGATATGCTCAAGAGTACTGTACTTCTTATGAATGCAGATTTTACATAGCTTGAGCTTCAAATGTATACTGTACATGTCTTTTATTTACACTTTTTATTTAAAATATTTCTTATGCTCATCCTGCTTAAATGAATTAATTTCACTAACTTTTTCAACACAACTTTTCTGCTCAGTAATATGTTTGCTGTATCGTTATATTACAACATTATCTTCACTAAGCTTTTTATGCTTAAATTTCATTGGTTTGTAGAGCATTGTATTGAATATTTAACTTCATCAATGTATGTAGTACTGTGTTGACCTGTAACCCTAATATTAACTTTTATCATAGTGGAAAGTCTCATTCTGTACTGGTTTGCATGTTAGTGTAGTCTTAGACCATCCAATGTTGAAGTTCAGTCAAATACAACAAATTATTTAACTGAATTTGACAGGAAGCTTACACCTTTTTAAAATAGATGAACAATGTTTCATGTGTCTAGGGCACAAAAAGATGTATTCTACTAATGTTACTGGAGATAGAGCAACCAGAACATAAATAGGGTAAGAAATAGAAGTTTGGAGTTGAGTTTCAAAATAGATCAATAGAACAAGTTTAAGTACATACTTAACATACAATGTGAGACTTATGGACATCTTAATATCCCTTTTACATTTATTAAAGTTTGTTTCTTTAATAAAGTGCATATTAAATTTTAAACAATGTGAACACAGAATCATTCTATTTATGTCTGCAATTAAAATGTATTGTTGCAATTGAAAGAGTTTTGTTGAAAAAAAGTTTAGAAAGCCATAGAATGCAAAAAGGTCTAGGCTGCACCCATTCTACTTATTGTCCTTAATGTATCTAGTTTC
The DNA here is from genome assembly GCF_038048845.1 of Mixophyes fleayi. Lineage (NCBI taxonomy): Eukaryota > Metazoa > Chordata > Amphibia > Anura > Limnodynastidae > Mixophyes > Mixophyes fleayi. The sequence continues at coordinate 193,972,469 of NC_134405.1, forward strand.
AACATATTTTGCAGCACTGTACAATCAGAGAGCTTTATTGAGGCACATCAGTCCCTCCACCAGTGAAGATTACAATCTAAATTCTGTACCACAGGCACCAAAATGCATACACACCAGGTCCAGTTTACTCAGAAATCAATGAACTTATTAATATGTCTTTGCACCATGGGATGAAACCAAACTCTCAAGAGGACACCCAGGCAATCAAAGGGAAAGTATACAAACTCCACGGAGATAGCAAATTGTTTGGCACTAAACACAGAGCTATATCACTGTAACGTGACAATGCTTATCACTGGCATGAATGAATTAAGCGAGGAACACAAAACTCTTTTGACTTGGTTTATAGGAGCTAGAAAACTTTGGTGTGCAATAAAATATAGTGAAAGCCTAAGAGTATAATTGATCATATAATACGTGGGATAGGATAGCATTCCATATCCTCTTCAAGGATATGTTCAAGAACATATTTCACTCATGCATGTGAAAGCTCCTATTTGTTTTAATAGCTGTAGAAAATATGAAAACTGCAACTCTTTCTAATATGGCGTATCCCAGGCAGAAACAATTTAAAGAAGCCTTGACCTGTCTACTGCAGAGCCTATGTTTTGTTTTCCTGCAATGAATTGAAAATCATAAATCGCTCTTGGAGTGGACAGTTCATTGATGCATTTCCTTCTTTCTTGAAGAGGGTCAAAAGTAACAGGTCACAGCTTTCCCTTTCAATTGCAGTAGCTAGGTGAATTTAGGATGGGCTGCTTTGCATATAATTGTTATATGAAGAGTTCATATTGCCTGAACTATTAAAGTTATGGTGAGGTGGGCATAAAGTTACCTAAAAGCCCTCCACTATCAATAAATTACAGCTATTCAATTCTTAAAACACAAGGTATTTACATATAGCTGCTTTAAAGTAACATTTAAGAAATAAAAAATAGGGAATTGATTCTGAACCAACTGTAGGATAAGACATGGAAAGCATTCTTTATATGACCCTATAGACACACTATGCAGCCGGAACCACATGTTTATAGCACAGATACGGCCAAATATATAGAACTATATTTTTGATTGAAAAATAAACTTTATTGTGCATAAAATACACATATGACATGATATGTCAAAGATTGTGTACTGCATCATAGTGCAGCTGAAATACAATACACCATGAAACATAAATCAGGCATACATTTGAACTGTCAAAGATTCAATACAGTATGACATACAATATAACACCCTACACTATACATCATGTACCGTGATGTTCAGTCATTACTAAATACAACACTATTTCCAAGCTGAGGCTGTGTGTGACCAGGGAATGGGAGGGGGTCACAAGCTGAAGTTTTTCTGAACACACACACATAAGGAGGGAGAGGAGGGAGTAGAGGTTTGTTTCTCTTCTTCTTCCTCAGGACTGTCTGGGCTGGAGTATACTCTAAGCAAACTTTGGATCAGCCTTCGACAGTCTTGAACTGACATCTTCCTTCACAATTTGAGGTGATTTCTGGTGGTCCACGCAGCATCCTTAACACAATTCATAAGGTTCCAGGATTCTTTGTTGGCTCTTGGTGTGTGTGAGGAAAATAGTTTGGATGGCTGTTCCTGGGTACATTGTCTCTGATTCATGTTCATGGCATTCAACAGGGCCTGTGCCGAGAGACACTTTCAGAAGAAATGAACAGATGTTTCCTCATTGAGAAGACATATTGAGCAATATCTGTATATGCACAGTTTCTGTGCATGATTACCAAGCCATTTTGGATCGCAATGTTGAACCCAGTGTCAGAAAGCTGGGTTTCTATCCAAGGTTATTGGTTTTCCAGACGGAAAATGACCCTAAACTTCCAAAAGCACCCAAGAATTGTTCAAAACAAGACACTGGACTGTTCTGAAGTGTCCAGCAATGAGTCCAGATCTAGATTCCATAGAACACCTGTGGAGAGATTTAAAAACTGCAGTTGGGAGAAGGAACCTTTAATGGTGGGAGAACTGGAGCAGTTTGCAGAGTGGACCAAACTGCCAGTAGAGAGATGGAGGAAACTCAGTCATGGTTATAGGAAGTGGTTGATGGCAGTTATTTTGACCAAAGGTTACTATATATTAAGTCTAGGATGTCAATGCCATTTCTTTTCATTTTCTGATTTAAATGGATATACAGTATTATGTGCAGAATCAAAAACAAAGGTTCTTTAATGTTAACAAGGAACAAATTGTGGAGGATAAATTATGTTGGTAATGTCAATTTATGGCTAAAGAAAATTGTGAGTTATTTGAAAAAATGCCAATATATTTGGTCACCACTGTATATAACTTGCATTCAGCTGTTTTGAGCTTATTAGCATTCATCAGTGTAAGACAGGGGTCCTCAAACTACGGCCCGCGGGCCACATGCGGCCCGCTGAGGACATTTATATGGCCCGCCGGGTGTTTTTAATGCCGCCCTTGCCTGTCTGTCATTTTTTTACATGAGAAGGACGGTCATTGGTGGAAGAGGGAGAGGGGGTGGCGGCCGCCGCCGATTTGCTGGCCGGCTGAAGCGCTGGATCATGAGAATTGTTGTCCGGCTGCAATCTAGCTTCAGGCGGTGAGAGGAACCGAACAGCGCAGCCGGACTGCAACTCTCATAGTTCCCATTGAAATACTGGTAAATTTGTTGATTTAACTTTACTTCATTTTAAATATTGTATTTGGTCCCGTTTTGTTTCTTCACTTCAAAATAAGATATATGCAGTGTACATAGGAATTTGTTCATAGTTTTTGTTTTTACTATAGTCTGGCCCTTCAACGGTCTGAGGGACAGTGAACTGGCCCCCTGTTTAAAAAGTTTGAGGACCCCTGGTGTAAGATGTGAAACACTAGCTTCTAAAGTTTAGGACTTGTGGGAGAAGTTAACAGTTCTTGGTGCATAGCTGGCATACATGAACAAATGTGGAGCAATTAATATAACATCTGCAATTAAAGCCCTCAGACACTTGTTTCAATGCGAAGAATACAAAATGTTAATGATCTGCTCTGAATGCTCTGTCTGTTAATTCTGATAATACTTATTGATACAACTTTAAAATGATTAATGCATTGCAGTGATCTTTATGGAAGTATTTGAAATTAATTCTAATGTGGTTTTGAGACATCAAGCCTATTAGGTTATACTAATCAGGTAAAGAATTATAATTTATAGAGAGATTACATATACAGTATATACTATACCATCTTTACCATGATTCTGTCCACCTGTCATTCTTGTGACATGAGCTTCGCAATACTGTTATTTGGAAATAAATGGTGATTAAAGCACATGTGTAGAAAGGGACAGCCTACAGTTTTTTTGTCTTTTTAGTTTCTTTCTAAAAGTAAACAGCTATTAACATAGATGCAAACAGTGAACATACATTACAGTCTTAGATGCTGAGATTTTCACGTATAAATAAAGTGCACGTTCTGCATATATTCCCAGAGATTTCTTCCTTTCACGTATCACTGAGATCTGATCCAGCACACATGTTACAAGGGAAAAGGGGGTGGGAGGATAACAGTAGGAAACAATTTATCTACATCAGAAGTGGGGTCTGCCTGTATAAATTATAGTAATATTGTATAATGACCAAATGTAAGGGGTGGATAGGGGATTCCAGTTTCCCAGTTCTCTCCCTTTTCCGAAATCATGCATTTAGAATCCCCTCTAGAAACCCTGTGTTTACCTCTAGTCAATTGTTTCTGGTTGAGGCAAATACCTTAAATGTGATGCCTGATTCACAACATGGGTACATTTAATGTAAGTAAACTAATTTATCTGCACACAGCTCTAAATGAATGGAGCTCGAACAAAATATTTCAAAAGGCTCAAAAAGCACTCCACAGGCACGTATGCTTTTATGGAATGCTTCTGAACTGCCTTTACTATGCCTAGTTCAAAAAGGCGTTCTGTTCTCGTATGAACATTGCTTACTAAAAGATGCGCAACAAATATATATAATGTGACTCTACAGGAGACTGAGCCATCGTCACAATTAGACCTGTAAAAGGTTCAATATGATAGTAAGCTATTTGAAGCTTTATACGTTTTATTTACTGTGTTTACAATGTTTTATACTTTTCATTTTAAAATACCTACAGGTATAAACATAGTGAAACCATTACACAGGATACCATGATCAATATAAAAAATATAATACAGCTTTATTCTATGTGACAGTAAGTAAAACTTATGTGGAGTGCCAGAAAGCATTGGTAACTCAACCTATAATTTAAAGTTTATTCTGACAGTGTCAAATGAAAAACTCTAAATGATATTTGGTATACACTGAACTATTCTGACATTCAAGGAAAGACAACACAGGTCAGTTCTTCCTTCTATACAAGATATCAAAAAATATTTCACAGGTTTAGTTCTAATAAAAACAAAAGAACATTTGTAACCATGTTTTATTTTATGCACTGCCAGCATCCATTTTTGTTTTGACTTAAATTACTAGAATTTCTGTTAAATGCCATTGACTTTAAACAGTGCAGAAAATTATGTTAATATATAAATATGTATATAATAACTAAGAAGCGGGATATGTAAATACCTTTGTTTTAAGACTGTTTTATCTGTGACAGGTTAGTTTTAAATACAGTAAACCTATGTCCTATTAAGCACATTTAGTACATAGTTCCCAATATATGCCTTAAAAGATTATTTAAACAAAGGGATTGGGACTCAAGTTGCACCTCCACCCTCTGTTTGCAAATGCATTTGGTGTAGTTAGTATGTTTATGACCAGTGTGCTTATTATCTAGATGATCTATTATACCTTTTTCACACCTGCAAATGATTTTGACCTTTTATGTCATGCTGAAGTTCATCTGTCTGTTTTCTGACTTCTCAAATCAATGGACCCTACTTTATTTGCCAACCCCTAAAGTGCCCCTGTTGTTACTACCAACCTGCTTTGATATGAATAAAAGAGATGTTTTAACAACCATTTAATTTCTGCATTCATACTTGTGCAGGAATAATGACTGGCTTCCAAGATTTAATGGTAAACAATCAGGAAATACTTTTATTGAAGTACAGCAATAGCAAGAATCCACAGAAAGTCAAGAATGAAAATTATTGCCCTTGCAGGTCTCCTTCTTAACCTCATGACCTGGCCAGCTAAATCTATTGGACTATTCCACTACTCTATCACTCAAACATTGCTACATTGAGGTGGCTCCTATCAGCTCGTAATGGAGATTTCATACCAGAGATCCCACCCCACAGGTGCTAAATAGGGGAAGCCTAATTAAATATGGTGGGTTTTACCCAAAGAAGACAACACTTTTACTAAAAAACAAATATATCTGGACAATAAATTATGGCTATTTGCTTACTAATATAGTGATTATTAAATTAGTGTTATATTTAAATTCATTACGCTAAACGTTTATGATGATGGTTTTTTTTTAATGTGCTTGTTTGACTTCTATGGCTTGTTTTACCCCATGAGTTAGTAGAAAGTATATTCTATACAAATATTTTTAAAAGACTTTTCTTAGATTTGAATAGTTTGCAAATCTACCTAATGATATATGTTCTTAAATATTTAATGATAAATAGTTTCACTCATAACACAGTTATTTTATCAAACTTATTGCAGTCTGGAATATGGCACCACATTAACATCAACCAAATGTAACAGCAGATTCCTTCTGATTACTTAAATAATGCAATACACTATCTTTGCTTGATAACTCATTTCAGATGTTACAATATATATAATATTGGTGGCACGTTGACTTTGTGCTGAGGAGCTGTTTATAAACAACACCTCAATAAGGCATCGCGTGCAGCATCGTACCTGTAACCTGGCTGTTACCAACAGACTGGAGTTCCAGTAAAGTGGCCAAGAACTAACACTTACAACTTTTGGCTGTGGATGCTGTTGTAATTAACAAGAATGGAATGCCTGGATTGACAACACTGCCAGCGATTCCAGTAAAGGAGAAGAGAAGGTCACCGGTGCTAGGGTCCATGGCGCCCTAGGAATTTTTACAAAATCGGCGCCCCCTCCCCCCCCCCCCCGCAAAAACCGGCGCCCTCCTCCCTCCTCCCCCCTCACCCCGTCTTTCCTTACCTTGTCTCACCACCGCCGCCTCTCTGCTCCGTCTCCTCCCCTGTCAGTGAGTGGAGGGGAGGAGACAGAGCAGAGAGGCGGCGGTGGTGAGCAATAGCCTCTTCACCCCTCCCCGTGCATCTGAATGCTGTGCGGCGGCCGTGACAGGTATGGTCAGCGGTCGCCGCACAGTTTTAAAGTAATTTACCATTCTGTGGCGCCCTCCAGGCGCCCTCCAGAGCCCGGCGCCCTAGGCAAGTGCCTAACCTTGCCTAATGGGAGCGCCGGGCCTGCACCTAACACATTATAGCAAAAGTGTAAAAATAAATAACATACACTCATAAATTTAAAATAAATGTACAAAATGAAAAAAACAACAACTCCCCAAGACAATTATTCACCCCTTTAGTAAATATAAAATAAAATGTTCCTTCTTTAATTCTTCTTCCTGATCTAATATAGTCCAAATTAGAGAAAAACTGTAAAACTCCCTATAAAAGAGTGACGATCTGATGACGAATAAAAGATACAAAATTACTATGACTGACATTCTTCAGTATTCAGAACTCCCTGTCACTGTCAGCCAATTATAAACATTTTTTTCACACTAGACATTTGTGATTGGCTTGTTGTGTAGGGGATTCCTGGTTACTGCTGGTCATATAGTGGATGTTGCTGATAGCAGGCAGGTGGGTCTTTATTTGTGGGGGGGTGAAAGTTTCTGATTTGAAATATATTGGATTAAGAAATACGTGGTGAATGAGGACTTTGGGAAATTTATTATAACGTTTGTGTGTTTTACTATTTACTCTTTTGGTGTAATGGGCAGGAGTCCATTGAGGCAGCAAAGTTATCAGTCCTAATCTTGTTAATTACACTGCTCATCACAGCCCATGGTGGTCAGGAAGAACTAAGTATTTACCAATGCTCTTGATCTTCCTCTTATAGTGGAATTTGTTGAGGATTTAGGGAAGGTGTAACCTGTATAATTTGGCTGCTGAGTGTGTGCCAAAATTGGACATTGGTTTTGTTACCCAGCACTTGCATCAAGTGAAAGATTAAACCATGGGTGGTCAGACTATACATTGCAGAACCATTTTACATGCTGGGACTTGCAGTTTCACAACAGCCGGATAGTGATTGGTATATACTATACTATACTACATATATATAAATTAGAATGGGTTATAGAATTTGTAAGGGGTTCTCATGCTAAACATTCTTTAATTATTTCAATATTTAAGTCTAGATCCTCCTATTGAAGCAGGGCCAGTACTAGTAATAAAAATAAATCAATATTTTGGAAGAAAAAATACACCATATCTCCCATACAGATTCAATAGTCATCAGGGCTGGTGGGTTCTTTTCCAGCCCTGCTCCTTCTGCACCAGCCGTTCTCTGATTTGCCTGCGGGTAATTTTCATTGTTATTGTGGAAACCTATTTAGTCTGTGTAGCTGTGGGGCTGACTGAGAATTTGGGGAGGGTCATTCTGCCCATTTTAAAGTTATTATCATTTTTTACACAGTGCTGTATTTGTGGTCTGAGTCATGGTAACTGTGAATCACATGCAGTTTTGCGGTATTTTGCCCGTGTGTGTTTATTTGCAAGCGACCGGCAGCTCCACTTAGACGCTACCGATTCATTTATCTAATAGTAAACGTTTTCATTTATGTTCCCCAACGTCCATCATTTGGTATAAGCTGTGGTTCTCACCACAATCTCGTATATTTAAAATGATTCAACATCAAACTTAATGGTTAGCCATGATACTGCAAATAACTCTTTGCAATGTTTTGTTACTTATCATCAATACAAAGCACAACGCGATTGCACCGAAGTAACACTATTAAAAGTATTGCCTGACACTTGCTTTCTGTTTATCTATATCTATGTATAAATATCTCCTTCTCTTAACAATCAAAGACAGCTGCCTTTGGGTAAGTGCAATTAAGTCTATTTTAATAGTGGAAAGCATGATTTATGCACTGCTGACCTTTACTGCTAACTAGCAGTATGTTGATGAACTTCTACTAGTGTCATAACTGCTTGTATCAGATGAAAATGTGCACGACTGATCTGTTTAAAGGTCAATAAGTTAAATGTATTACTGGTAAAAAGGAGACATTTATATGGGTGACAGTTTAGCAAAGTTCATGTAGAGTACATGATTGTATTAAAAGCATAGCATCTTCTTTTTTAACAATTTTCATTCCTACCTAAGTAATATCTTAAATATGCAATAGTGCGGAAAAAAGTAACATTCAAAGGCTAGATTTACTTATATTTGTAGCTACACATAATACATGTGTGGTCTTTCTTAGTTATCCAGTTTTAAAACCATATTCAGGATCCAGCAACCCAAAACGCAATATACAGAAATCATTTGGGCATGTTCTTTTGGGTAAATGTAGCTAACTAGATGTCTTTAACTTGTGACAATACATATTTTTGGGGCCCCGGTTGTAAGGCGACCACTGTCCTGCTACTCAGGGAGAGGCCTTAATTCTCTTTGCTGCTAAGCAGTGAAAGAGAATAGTCCAACTTTGCACTTCATGTTCGATTGTAATGTCTTCTAAAATGCTGGTGGTTTGGAGCCTCACACTTTTGCTGGCAACAAGCAGTCAGTGAAATCATCTGGCTTCTGTGTTGTACCCAGGATCCATTTTATATGGTTCCTTTACTTGGCAAACAAAGAAAACAACCTATTCCTGGTGAAAATATTTCATATGAAAATTAGAAAATTAATCTGTTCTCGAAGGGGCAACAATCTTGCAGTCATGGAGTAAATGTTATTACAACAGTCTATTCTTTTCTTCCATCACCCCTATACAAGGGGATGTAGATGGGAGATGTGCACCAATATGTAAACTTTTTTTTTTTGCATAAACTAGTTTCTGATTGCTTTAAATGTATGAGCGTGCTCTTCATAGTTCACTGCCAGTGCAGATACTATCATGCATGTATGTATTGAATGTATTTTTATATAAACGTATCTACATGAAATCACACAATGTACAGAATGTAGTGTCAAGTTTGTATACTCTTAAGTATAATAGGATTAAGATATATGTCCCAAAGAGTTTACAATCTAATTATGGAGTGGGAAGTAAATAGAGCAAGAAATAAAGGTAAAAATGCTAATATAGCAAAGATGATCAGATTTGTTTCACAGTGGTTCTCAAACCTGTTCATCAAACCAGCTCTACAGTTCAAAAACTTGTGCTAAGTTCTCCATAACTTTAGAGACCAATACATTTGAGCTACATTTCAGCAAGTCAAACAGGTGTAATCAGGTTTAAGCTTTAAAGGTTACATTGTATAGTATCTTTAATGGTTTTCAGTATGAACAGCGAGCTCAAACATCAAACTCGAACAGAGTAATTGTTCACAATTGGAATTAAAAAAAAGTAAAAAAGAATGCTTTTAAATATAGCTATTTAAGCTTAAACAGACAAAATCTAGGGTTTATTTGAAGCCTTTTGTTTAACTGTGAGTTAGATTTGAGATGTAAAGATAGTTGGTGATGCAGAGAATATGATGCTGCTTATTAAGGATGAATGTCCAGATGTAAACAGCAGTTATTGTTTTATTTCTGTTATTGCAGAGACATCTCCCAGTGCTAAAAAACATGCAACCTTCACACTAATATTTAATAAACCGTTTTTCAACTTCACCTCTATCTTTAACAGCCTTACCCATTTCTTCTGTAATAATGGTCATTACAATCTCCCACTCCACTGTTCTGACATTCGGAAATGAACAAGGCTCATTCACAATTTATTTCACATGTACAGACTGTTGCCTACTAGTACTTTTGGATCTATTTAATGCCTTTCATATCCGCTCTGGTATACTCCCTCATTGTCTGACCATTCTTTTGGTGTCATTATACAACCGTTTCTTGGTTCTCAACATAATCCATATAACTGTTCTCTCCATTTCTATTGGGGTAGCTCAAGATTTTGTCTTTGTATGAACTCCAGCCTTGGATAACATATAGGTTTTAATATTACTTCTACATTGGGTACACAAATCAATTTTTTCTCTTCCCTTCTTCATCCTTACTGTTCATGTAATCAGTTTATTTGAACAACTCGTTCACATTACAGTTCTATTAACATAGATCTTACCTGTTCCTTTTCGAACACTCTGAATAGAAAGCGTCTACACTCTCCAATCAGCGGTTTAGAAAGGGAGCATTTATTGTGGTTATTTTTGACTGAGCTTCAATGTATTCCATCTTAGAGGGTAAAAACTGCCATAATGATTATTAGTTACCAGAGAGGCATAGTCATTTGTATATTGTATGATAACCAGGACAAATAAATGTATAACCCCCATGCTGATTAGCCCCATTCTGCAATGAAGATTCGGAATAAAATAACAACTCCTAACAATAAATGATTTGCAAAATATACAACATACATATATATTGCATGTGAAAAATGTATATTTGCACAGGATGATCCATTTATGTATTAAAGTTAAGACATTTTGGATCAAAGAAATGATATGAACCAGTATACTGTAAATTGAATTATTGGGGAAACTGGAACTTATTTGAATTCAGTTGCAGGACCTAATAGTCTTACTAGTCAATATATTATCACTTAATTATTAAAAAAATGTGTCTTGAAACTGAATAATCCAAATGATCCAACCTTTGATCACATTAATGATATGTTGCTATATTAAATGATGATGGAAAGTCATAACGGCATAATTCAGAGAAATTGCCTTAAAATACATTGGGAAAATAATAAATATATCATGAATGATTAATCAAGGGATTTCTGTTTTTAATTTTAGTTTGGATAGCTGGAAAAATGTATCTTCTATATATGAATGTAAAACATATCTTGTTACTGATTTTAAATATTCAGTTTCTGCAAATTGCTTATGGAGCATCTTAAAACAGTATATGTGTCTGCTCATGTTGTTATTTTGCTTGTAGAGTCCAGGTGAGTTGTATGGGCAAGCAATGAGAAAAAATGTAAAAACAATTACATTTCAATGACTTTTCCCATGGTTACTTTCATTAAATTAGTGTATCCTCAAATATATGCAATTGATAAACAATATATTACTAACACAGGCTTATTACAATCATGCAGAAATGTATGACATGGTTTTGTCATGATTTTAAAGAGGTAATGGAGGAATTTTGTATTTGTTTTTCTTACAATGATTTACTTTATTTTTTATCACTTCTATGTTTTTTCCAACACTGAGTAGGCTACTTAGGGAAAAGGGGGGAAGCTATCAGATCTTCCCTACACATGGACATTATCAGAAATGGTCTTATCTGGAACTAATAGCTTGTATGCACATTGCTTGTGATCCAATAGCTTTAATGGTAGAACAGATATATACTAGAACAGCCCTATACTGGGCCCCCACAACATAGGGAAATCCTGGTGTAGTCATTATGACCTGCCATGTAATCCACCATAGCCCCCACTGTTAAATGTAGAATTGCTTTGCACTATCTTATTTAGAAAAACGTGTTCATTTTGAATTCAATGTGCTGTTATTGAGAGAGAGGAATAGCATTTCTTAGTTCTTACCACTTCTGGGGACTATTACCATGTCAGTTACAGCTTGGATCCAAAGATGCTAGCATATGCATGATCACACAAATACTATTAAGGGATGCTCTAAAATGTTGTTGCGTCAGAGATAAGAAGCCACTGGCCTGAAATAGATGAACTGTTAGCTAAACAACAAAAAACAATACACATTTGCCTTGATTAGAGTTAGTAAGTATAAGGTTAGTCAAGCATTAGGGGACCTTCACAAATTTGACTTACTCTGGGTAGTAGGTGTTAATGGGTCACTTGGAGTTCTGTTTTCTCTTTCCTTCTAAATATTGTCATATATATTCATCACAGAGCACTGCAGATCTCCCTCACACTGGACAGTTATTTGCTTGTCGTTAGACCTGCCCACACAAGATTCAGGGAAAGGTCTTCCTTGTCTCCACTGAGTGCCTTGCAAGTGGGGACTGCAATATAAAATAACCAATGATTGAGAGTTATACTTGTACAGTCCTGTAAATGGAAAAAAGATAATTGGTTGAACCAAGTTTTGTCACTATATTTATTTTACATTAACTAGTAACAATATATTTCGGTAACATTTATTTCTTTTTTCACACGTAAGGAACAAAAAAAAATTGTCTTCTTAGTACTTACAGCATGCAACCAAAGAAATATTAATATACAGGTATGGCAGTTTTCACTAAAGTGAATGTTACAATCAGATGCTTCACTTGTACAGGATTGTACAGGTCTAAATAGGTCTGAGCAGCATGCCTTGCTCTTCTGGGGAAATGCCACTGGTATTTTATGCAAAAAAATGGAATCATTAGCTCAATTGGAGTGTTCACTTTGTCCAATAATAATATTGCTCATTAGCGAAAATACACTTTAGAAATAGAAACTTGAAAAGGTTATATACATGATTACATTGCATTGCCTGCTGAATCCTACTGTATGAAGTGCTATTACCAGTCATAATTGTATGTAGGTAGAGAAAAGACACTATAGAGAGATAAAAACGTATTGTAATGTTTATTTTCAAATAGCTTGTTGTACCATTTGTTGTAAAGTGCTGTTACAGTATGAAAAATAATGTGCATTAAAAAGTCAATTGCTACATTTAACACGTTTGGGCAGGTAACACTTTACAGACTTAGAACCAATTGTTGCTCTGGGCAGAAAACGGCAGCAGACACCGGGGCTCAATCTGAGTTGGGCGTACGCCTGTTTGCTTAAATGCACAATTGTTTACGTACTCTTGATTTTAGCTTTTTTTATGCATAGACGTCTAACTCAACATGAGGCCCAATGTGTCATGTGATTATCTCATATCTACCCTCTCCTTAGCCTGGAACACTAGTATTTTAGGTCTGCAATGTCACAATACAGCGATTTGGTTTTGAAAGCAGGAAATGGTCCAACTGGTTTAAAAGAAGGTGGAATCGTACAATAGCTGCAGTTAGATGACCATACAGTAATGTATACTCTGATTGACTTATTAATTGTTAAAAAAGTAAAAACCATTAATTGCTATGCTTTGTGCTTTTAAATAGGTTAATGGGAAGGATCTTTCAAGAGCTACTCACGAGGAAGCAGTTGAAGCCTTTCGTAATGCTAAAGAGCCAATAGTTGTACAAGTCTTAAGGCGAGCACCTGTTAACAGAGTCCATGGAAGTTCACAGGAGGTGCAGCTTGTGAATGTGAGCACACAAACAGACATCACATTCGAGCATATCATGGCTCTAGCCAAACTCAGACCATCCACTCCACCAGTTCCTGATATTTGCCCTTTTCTTCTATCTGACAGGTATGGGTTTTATCATTGTCAATTATTTTAGTCAAAACCTAACCAAAGTGTATATCTAATACTATAGAAGAATAATAATATACCAAGTGACCTTGATCCATTTACAGTAAATGGTATCTTTGAACTATCTATGCTCAAGGCCAACAACCAGTTGATACCACACAATAAAGGCAACATGTTGGCTCCAGCTGCACTATAGAATCTTATTTTACTTCCTGCCGTTTTTCCCCATCAATAAAACTATGTTGGATACCGTATGATGCATTGAATATTCCTAAAACTTATCTCAACAATGAAAGAAGATGGTATTCTTTTCTATCATACTTTCTTGCCTCTTGGACTCCATGTAGAGATAAGACAGATAATAAGAACTTTTAAGCGAATTAAGAAACCAAGCTGTACATCAAGCCATTCACTGATCTTCATTGTTAGGGATAGTATTTTTTTTTATTATTTATTGCAAAGTGTACGTCTATTTATTGAAGTTATTGTGTCTGTATCTTACGGAAAATAAAATGTGGAAATGGCTTCATTAGCAGACAGGCTGAGTTTCAAAAAGACAGATTGGAATCCTGCAGCTGCGGAACATTGCCAGCCCTTTGTTATGAATGTACTGCTGTATTTCTTTTGATTTGGTGCACAGATCATTGCCTGGAATCCATTTTAAGCTATGAAAATGACTACTCTAAGTGTGCAGTAAATGAAAAGAAACATATCTTTTTGTTCAGTGTTTCTTTAGATTAGCAACCCATCCTAACCTCTCGAAACGAGAAAGCTGCAGATAAGTTTGTCATATTTTAATTAAAAAGAAGAACATTGTCTCATCTGCCTTTCTTGCACCATTTTTTCCCATATAGCTGCCATTCTCTTCATCCAATGGAGCATGAATTTTATGAAGGTAATGAGTATCTTTCCAGCCTGCCTGCTGATGGAGATAGAACTGAAGACTTTGAGTACGAGGTGAGATCATTTTTCATTATGGCTGATGGTTTGCATTTCTATCCAGACATAGCAGAACTCATTAATAATTATGTTTACATGTATTATTTGCTGTGTTTAATCACAAGGTGCCTAGTGTATTTCTGTTTTGTGTCAAAACAGAGAAAAACACTTGTTCCATTTCTTTTTTTTTACAATGAACTTCCTGTAGTGTTGGTAGTAAGTGCTTAAAGTTACTATAGTTTCTTTATTACACAGTAAAGGCTATTGCTTCTGAATGCCTTATAGCTTTTTATTTAAAAACTAAAAATAGAGGCTATACAATCATGTTAGACAAAAAAATGATTTTCTAATTCATTTCTTTCGGCACCCAGTTTTGTGGTACATAAAAGATTCAAGCTAAATTCATACAGTACATAAAACATATTATATAATTAACTCTTAAAATTATGTTGCTCAATCAAAACCATTAGGCCAAGCACCAGAACACATTGAAACAAGTCCTGATACATACGAAACAAGAACTCATAGAAACATAGAATTTGACAGCAGATAAGAACCACTTGGCCCATCTAGTCTGAAATCGCCCTTCAAAAGCTCTATCTACCACTCAACAGATAGTATTTCAGCAAATCTGGAATAAGATTGCATGATTGAATCCTTCTTCCACGTTGTAGTTTAGTGGCAAAGGACTAAATAACTTTGAAACAATGCAGAGTGCTACCTAGACTTCATTAAATACCTGCACCTTATAAATATATTTACACAGCACTATATATATTATTATTATTATTATTATTATTATTAGAGTTTATTTATAACGTGCCACAAAGTTTCCACAGCGCCATACATAGAGCATGGGAAAAATAAAAAATAAAAAAATAACAAAAACAGGATACGGCCTACAGGGCATTACAAGAACAAAGTGCAGTAAACTATGAACCCAGTAGAGCATAGGACATAACTGGACATGGCATACTGGGCAGTAAAAACAAAGTGCAGTAAATTATCAATCCACTTGTACTAAGGAGGCATAAGTGGAGGGCACGATACTAAGAAGCTCGAGAGTGGAAGGGGGAGAGAACTAAAGCGAGCAAGAGAAGGGAGCAAAAACTAAAGCAGGCTTCAGCTGTGCCCCAGAGTGTGGGCTCTACTAACAGGATTAAAGCCAGCAAGGTGCGAAGACAAGGGAGAAGATTCGACCAAGGGCAGGGACTTAGTGATGAGTAACAGTAATCAAGTAGGGGAGCTGAGGGCAACGGTAACAAATGGAGGAGGACATGAGGATAATATCTATCTATATATATATATATATATATATATATATATATATACAAAGAAAAAACAAGATATCGTATGGCGCTTAACCCAGCCTTTGATGCAAAAAGATAGTAGATACAGTGTTACAACTTGATATACTTCCTTATGTACAAGTGGCAGTCAGATTCCAATAGACCGATTTGTAAATCCCCAATAATCTAGAGATAAGGAAGAGGACTACAACGCCCAATAGTGTAGTAATTGGAAGGTACGATCCGGTGTAATAAGGGATAATGTATATGTGTACCAGATAGAAAAGTGAATAAAGCATGTCCTATGTTAAGGTCCCCGGTTCACAAGCATGTATCATGGCAGGCTCCAAAACATATGAGGAAAGAGACAGGATACCAGAGATAG
Source organism: Mixophyes fleayi (assembly GCF_038048845.1). Taxonomy (NCBI): domain Eukaryota; kingdom Metazoa; phylum Chordata; class Amphibia; order Anura; family Limnodynastidae; genus Mixophyes; species Mixophyes fleayi. The sequence goes on from NC_134405.1 coordinate 193,988,514, forward strand.
TGTGTTATCTTATATAACTATCAATAGGGGTGGGGTACGAAATTTTGGAGGTGGTATCACCGACAGTGACTACCATGAAGGGAAAAAACGAGAATGACTTCCCCGACTTTTTAACTGTACTATCCTTAATATTTTTGTTTTAATAATAATAGTCAGATAGGGCAGCTTTCAGTTTTATTTCTAAATGCAAACACACTATCATATCTATGTTTAATTGAACAAAAATATTTTAAATTATGAAATTGAAATATTTAGCATGTAGTATATGGGATCATTGAAATGTCCTTATGGCATTCTAGATATGTGAGTTTGCATGAGGTGTTACTCAGCTCTAATCTGCCATATAAGAACAGTAACAGAAGGGCCTTGTGATTACAAGAAGCAAGGTGTTTGAATAGTTGATCAAAAAAAATCAAGATATTTCTAAGGTTTGTAGAAATTATCCTGTCATAGTAAAACTGTTTTTTTTCTCCAGAGCATATGTGTTATTTATATATGTAATGGTACCAGATGGAGGTCAGATTAGATGAGCAAAGTACATACTGGTGCATTTTGGCCTTCCCTCAGGAGCAATATATGTTTTGGAAGCAGCAAACCTTTAAAGATGAGCCTCACAAACACCATGTTTATTTTATATTAAACTGCTCCCGCTAAATAAAATGTTTATAGCTTAGCTAAATTGGTAGTGTTGGCAAACATGCATAATAGTCCAGAGTACTATTAAATGCTAGCAATGAATATATTTATATAATGCAATATAATTAAGTCCTAGAACATACACAATACATTGAAGTCAACCTAAGTTTAGAATTGGATTTTATATCATAATGTCATTTATGTATCATTAACTTAATGAATCTGCCTTATATATAATATCCTCATCCCATGGACTGTAATGCTCATTTTAAGCCTGTTTAAAACACTTTAAAAAATGTTGACTTTATGCAATCTCAAACCAATTTATATTATCAGTATGCATACATTTTATATATTTGGTATATTTTAGATTTAGGGGTAACTGTATGAAAGTCCGGTTTTTTCAACTCGCCGGAGATCGGCGACTATTCAGCTAAAATTTAAAGCGGCGATGGCTTGTAAAGGCAAGTTTGCCTCTACAAGCCATTGCCGCTTTAAATTTTCAATACAGAGTCGCCGATTTACGGCGAGTTGAAAAAACTGGACTTTCATACATTTACCCCCTGGTATGAGATGAGGACCAATAGCAAAAAAATAAACAAACATACAAACAAGCAAAAAAAACAAAAATATAACCTAAAAATCCAGTGAGTCATCAAAATCTTACAACTCTGGGTGATTTAGGGCAGGGGTTCAAAAACATTTTTATCTAAGACTCAAATTGGCTTTAGGGCTCTGGGTCAGTTTTTTTTTATGTATTTGCTAGCACTGTGTCTTTGTATACAAAATAATTATATGATTCCAAAAACACAATGCAAAATATGTTTGCTTTTACACAGCAATAATAATGCTGTATTACTAGTTGGTAGTACACATTAGGTTTCAGAGTCATCAGCTCTTTTATAATACATTCAAACATCTGTCAAACAGCTATTTCAAATGAAATTAACTGTTAGTGATAAAGTAAATCCCAATAACAGGAAATCTCATAAGAAAAGCTAAAAAAAAAATGTACACCTATTAAAGCATGCCTATAATAAATATACTTTTATTTCATGTCTCAGAAACATTATTGAGGGATTTACAGGAATTCCTTTTTTAATGCATAAGTGTACATTTTACACATTGGAAGATGTCCTGGAACGCCAAAACCTTAGTCAAATTAAATATAATACTGCAAATTTACCAATCATTTCTGTGACAGCAGGAAGAAATTTTACCTTTGTTAACGAATAATATCAATTCAGCACATTACAGTGCTTAATATCTGTATTGTCTTGGAGCTGGGCGCTGAGTGTAATGGTATATACATCCTACAAATAACCAATACAAGGTTCTGGAGTTATTTTAATTTTAATGGATAATCTCTTTAATAGACATGAGAATGGTTGCCCCAGCAGACAATTAATACTGTGTCTTGCAACATTTTTGTGGCAAATATACTTACACTATAAATATAACTGTTGGTAATGGACAGGGTGTGTGTTAAATCTGGCTCTATTTGTTTAAAGCGTATTTTTATTCTGGTGTATTTTAAAATAATAAAAGTACTGTTGTACTTGATAACTGCTTTGCCTTAGTGACTTCCCTGGTATAGTAAGACAGCCATGGGTGGCCAGCCAGCGCAAAGTGGATATAGTTGGACCAGATAAACTCAGTTTCTTCACACATATTTACCCTCTTTAGCTATACCACAGATCACAGCAGTATCTCTGGCTAATTTGGAGGCCAGATTACCTTGGCACGTGTATACAATTGTGTGACCTATTCCATTCATAATTATGGTAACATTCTGAGAGTTTTTTAAGCAATCAAGCTTTTCACAAACTAAAGATTACTTTTCTTAATATTTTCAAATATTATCATTTGCATTAGTTTATACGGTTTATCATAGTACACACTGATTGTACGTACAGCTTTTGGCTGCTTAAATATCTTATGACATGATTCTATTTGTTTAAATTGACAAAGCAGAGATCCTATTATCTGATATCTTGAAGATGTACTCATGAGACTATGTTTAATTTGCTACATTAACCTCATCATGTGCATTGCTTCTGTACGTAAGATGTAAAGTACAGCAATATATATGCAGTTAATCAAGCAAAGTTAGAAGGTATTTTGCAACTGCCATTAATGTATTGCTGAATGTACAGAGTATTATTCCAACTCTATCTGTGGTCTATGTTTTGTCATCACTGATTAGCATTGCGGTTAATTATAAGAGTTAGCTCAGTGTTTCTTAGTCGGTTTTCAATTTCAGTACATACCTTTATAGATCTCTAATATGTACTAACTACTCTTAATCTTTTGTAAGTATTTTTCTGGTACCCAAAGTCTTTAAATGTTTAATAATTACAGCCTAATTTGAGGATGTAAACTTTTTATTTTGTATGTAATCTCCTTCTATTGAAAATGGGGGCTATACAGCAGATGGAACACAATACAGAGATAAAGCCATTGCGGGACATAACAGTCCATCAACCAATATCAAATAAAGCAAACTGTAAAAGACAAACAATACATGACAAACAAGACGTAAGGGGAGATGTTGAGAAAAAAGAGAGAAGGGGGAGAGGGCAGGAAGACAAGGGGAGGAAAGGGGGAGGACTCCTCATGGTGGAACAGCAGCTCTATGAGCAAGAGAGCATCAAATAGAAATGCATTTAAAATACCCAACCTCCCAAGTACCCACTCAGGTGTTCCTGTGGTGACAGATGCCTATCCACAGTCCATGAGGGAATGGTGAGATGGAGAGTCCTTAAATTCAAGACAGCAAAGCCATATTGCAGTATATTCAGTGAGTTTATTTTAACTAGACATGGTAAGGTCATCCATGAGTCTATAAAGATTGATCCCTCTAAACCATTCCCGCACACTGGGGGAGGCAGGAGACCGCCAATGGACTGGGATGAGGTAGGGGACCGCCAAAGGACTGTGAGAGGGATCCTGTTTCTGATCCACATCTCTAGCATGATCCTGAGACACCTGGGTGTATCCTACACAATTGGGTGGGCTGGGCACCTATACCAGCAAAAGAGGACCTTGTACCATGTCTCCATCACAGAAAGGGTAGCAGAGTTCACCAGAGTATACTGGAATGCTCTAGCCCAATATTGGTCAGAGGTAGGTTTCCCCAATTCTCTATCCCAGGAACCATCATAATCGGTAGTGGTTAACAATGAGTAATTAATAAATGCTTGTGACAGTATGCTTTGGTTTTGGAGAGACATAACACAGTTCCTCAAAGCCATACAAGTTCCTACTTGATCATTCCAAAACAGCCTTCACCTGTAGGTAATGTCTGGTTTGTAAATACAGCCAGATCTCCGATGGAGGAAGGCTCAGCTTTTCTTGTAAGAGAGAAAAGGCACATACACATCCATTGACCACCAGTTGACCACTCCTGACTTACAGGCAGACCATGCCTTAAAAGCAAAGAAAACAGAAAAGCGCAAATGGATCCTGTCTAAGGTAAAAATACCACTGTACAATTATATTGATATATAATAAAATGTATTTTATTTGCAAAAAACAATACGTTAAAAATCAATAGCACATATTTAAATAAATATATAAGACTGTGATGTTGACCTATAAATTATATCTAATATGATTCTGTTTTGGAAAGTGTGGAATGGTCCCTTGATCTTATATAATCAACAGTCCAGGATTATAGCATAAATTACTGAGAGAGATTCTTATATATAATATATTATTACAACTGGTCCAGATCATTAGTTTTATGAGTTATGTTTTGTAAATATATTTTTATTTATATATATATGATATTGATTTTTAACTTATTGTTTTTTGTGATTAAAGTAAATTTTATTATATATCAATATAATTCTACAGTTGTATTTTTACCTTAGATAGGATCCATTTTGCGCTTTTCTGATTTTTTTGTTTTTTCTTCCCTAAATTTGAACACAACTTTTTTGAAGAAGTCGCATTGTTGATCCTTTTCTAAGTGTATCATTGGTATTACAATGAATTTTTGATAACATATAACATATAAGTCAGCGCTAAGTCTCTACGCCCGACGTTGGGTGTAGGATTACTGTAGTTCATGCTTTAAAAGCCCCTGGTGTCAGTCTGGGGCATGTTTTGGTTTGCAAACAGTGGGGACGAAAATAATTTCAAAATTAGTAACAGGCCCAGCAGTGGAGCATGGGACCGATAGTGGAGTGGGAGAAGTATGGAAACTTGGGCAGCCAGGAAAGTATATTAGAGGGGACGCCCATCGCCTGGCCTTCAATATGTACCCACTTTTTGAAATCTGGTGCCCTAGTCCATTCCATAATTCTATTGAGGAGTATGGCTTGATAATATTTAGCAAAGAGGGGCAATTGGAGACCCCCCTGTGACTTCGTCCTATATAAAATATCACGGCAAAACCTGGGAGGCTTACCAGCCCAAAGAAGTCCCGAACCAACTTTTGAAGATCGAGAAAATATTTGGGGGGGATGTGATGTGGGATGGTTTGGAGAAGATATAGAAATTTTGGTAAAATGTTAATTTTAATTATACTTATCCTCCCAAGCCAGGAGAAGCCTCGACAACGCCAGCACCATGAATTCCGCACGAAACTTGGGAAGCATATTTAGGTCTATACAGGGTGGAGAAGTCCCTTGGTAGCAGAACCCCAAGTTATTTTATCTGAGAGGGTGCCAGGGGAAGAGACCATTTAAATCTAGTGGTGGGATGGAAAGATTCATGGCCATAAATTTAGTATAGTTCATTTTGAAATTGGACAGTGCACTACATTTCTAGAATTCAAGCATTAAGTTGGGCAGTGAAATTGTAGGTTGTAGGGTTAGTAATTGTTGCCAGAAGGTCATTCGCCAAGAGGAACAAATTGTGTTCCTTCCCACCCACCTGCACCCCTGACACATCAGGATTCCTCCAGATGGACCTGACCAAGGCTTCCATGCAGAGGGCAAATATCAAAGGGGAAAGCAGGCATCCCTGCCACGTGCCATTGTAGATTTAGAGAATTAGTCGGACAGAGAGCCATTAACCTTGATATGGGCCATGGGATTACTATAAAGGGACAGGATTCTATTGAAGCAGACCGGACCCAGTCTCATGTGCTCCAGGACCCCCACAAGGAATGCCAATCTGCACTGTCAAGGACTTTTTCCGCATCAGTCAACAACATCAAGGCAGGAGTACACCCGCACTCCAGCAGATGCATCAAGACAATAACCTTGTTGGAAGTTGTCCCGGAACAAAATTAACCTGGTCACTATAGATTATGTCTGGCATGAAAATCTTTAGGTGGTTAGCCATCATTTTTGCAAAAAGTTTTAGATCAACATTTAGCAGGGAGATTGGACGGTAGCTGGAGGAATGGGAGTAGTCATAGCTGTCTTTAGGGAGAATCTTAATGTGTGCTTCTAGTGACTGCTGGGAGAAGCTTGACCATTAGGAGATCTCATTTAGGGCCCCGAAAAGCAGGGGATTTAAAACTTGTCCAAAAATCTTATAATAGCCAATTGTGAACCCATTTAGCCCAGGACTTTTGCCAGTCTGCATAAAGGAGATAGTGTTCTTTAGTTCTTTTAGGGTAAACGGTAGGTCCAGCAACTCTTTAGCAGGCTCTGAATGTGTGAAAATTACATTTCTGGAGGTAATCACTGATCAGTTCCCGCTTAGAGTTTGAGGTCATTCGGGAGGAAGATTCCTTAATGTTATATAGCCGAGAGTAATATATATGGAACACTGAAGCAATCTCCTTAGTCAAATGGCTCTCAGTCCCATTAGCAACCTTAATGGAATGAATAAAAAAAAGGCAGCGCATTGGCCACAAAATGCCTAAGCTACCTGTTTCCACATTGAAAGTATTTGTGTCTGCAACGATCAAAGGGCAATTTTGTTTTGCTTCTATGCAATTTATTGAGGGCAACCCTGGCTTCTGTCAGGTCAGCCAGCATTCCCCCAACCTGAGAAGATTTGTGTTTGGTTTCTTAATCCGCAATTTTGAACAGAACATTGTCCTTGAGGGCATTTGTTAGCTGTTTAATAAATAACCCCAATTGTATGAGCTTCCCTCTCAGCATGCATTTGTGAGCCTCCCAGATGGTCACCTTAGACACTTAAGTGGAATCATTGTAAGCGATGTAATCATCAGTAGCAGTGCCAATTTGGTCATTTCAGTAGGCATCATAAAGAAGGGATTTGTTTAATTTCCACGTCCATTGTTTAGGCATGTTAATAGGGAGGTATATGGTAAGAAAAATGGGAGCATGGTCTGACCACGTTAATTGGCCAATGTCTGTACATCTAATCAAGTGCAAATGTCTGTGGCTAACAAACAAGTTGTCCAGTCTATAGTACACAGTGTGAGGGTGGGAGTAAAAGGTGTACTCGCAGTCTAAGGGATGTTTAAGGTGCCAGGAGTAAGACAGCTGATGATCATGGAAAATGCACCTTACCTTATGATAGACTTTGCCCGGGTGTTTCGAAGTCCTGCCCGAGGTGTTCAGAGCTGGGTCCATGGTCCAATTCAGGTCATCCTGAACACCACCATGCACTTCAAGTGTGGCTCCAGGGAGTCCAATGTTGTTTCCAAGAAGGTTGTCTGGTTTTGGTTGGGGACATAGACATTGACAAATGTAAGTTGTTGATGGAAAATCTTACATTTTACAACAAGACCTCGGCCTCCACCAAAGAAGTAATGGGATAAGTCAGAAAGTTGCAAGGACTTGGAAAATAGCTCAGTCACACCTTTTGTTTTCCCTGTGGGACAATTGCTATGGAAAGCAAGAGGGTAATGTTTTCTGCGGAGGAGGGGTTCTGCACCCAGTTTCAAATGGGTTTCCTGAATAAAGACCACATCGGCTCTGTCAGAATAGAAAGAGTGGACTGCCTGGGATCTTTTTTCGGGGAGATCAAGGACCCTAGCGTTGATTAAGTAAATGCAAATTGAGTGGCCAGAGGCAGGAAGGATATCTACAGAGTTAGTCACAGACTGACATTCAGGGGGGCTCAGCGTAAGGATTGAAGACGGTTCATGAGGCGTTAGATCAGCCATCTCTTTCACATAAGACAACCAGATGGCATGATTTGATGGATTCTGCATGTAATAAGTCTATATTAATTATTTTTTCACAGACACATCAGCATGGAAGGGTTGGCAAAGTTACTGAAGAAATTTTTTTATTGCATAAGCTAGACCTGAAAGAAGCTTTTCACATTATTTCAGTTTGTTCAAATGACAGACGAATCCTAAAGTTCTGGTGGAAAAAACAAATATACCACTGGACAGTAATGGTTTTTGGCCTGTCATAGATAACCTTACACGGTCTAGCCCAATTAATGGGAAAATACATGTCACCAGGTTTTCTCCTTTCCCCTCTCTTCTGCGGTGAAGCACAGTTTTTCTTTGGCGACCTATTTGGCTTCCTAAGCTTTAAAGATAAGAAGTGCATCATAGAGGTCATTCAGGGCAAAGCACACACACACTATACGACGACATCAAGCTCTAGTTCTTTCAAGACCAGTGACCATTATCAAGAGGCGAGAGCTCAAGGGCCTAACTAAAGTCCTACAGGAAAAAAAGTATCTGCAAGAGATGGGGATACCCCTTCAAGCTCATTGCGGACCTCAGAGGAAAAACAGTCCTAATCAAGAACACAGAGAGGGTAAAGACCTGTTGATGAATTCAAGTTGAACCTCCAGGGTCCTAACATCCCTTGGGCCCTAGGTCGCATTCTCCAAGTGCTTAACTCTCTACTCTGTTTCCTGCAATATTCAAGTCATCATTAACCAAGAAACTTCACCGAGCATCCAGAGCATAGCCACTGGAATTAATAGTGTGCTACTGTGGAGCCACATGACTACCAGCACCCAATTCCGCTTACTTTCCTCCTCTCTTCTCTCTTCCTTTATACATCACATCTATGATCTCTTGGTACATAACTTCAAGCACGGTACCTGCCACACCTTGTTCCACAATGTAAACCTACAAACAAGCTTTACAAATAGGAAGATTTTGTCTATAATAAAGAGTATGCAAAATTAGCCTATGGAGAGTATTTTTGTACACGTTCTGCTTAACTAGAGCTTGCTTTTTTGAAAAATATTATAATAAAAAATAATAAAATGTGACTTTTAAGTGCATAACATTTAATCAAACTTTTTATAAATAAGCCTCAAAAAATATGTTGTTTTTTTTAGTAAATTTCATGCTTTGTTATTATACTGAGCACTTTGAAAATGTTGTTTACAAAAAGGACAAATTAAAAATGTTTTAGCAATGATTCAACATTGCAGCCTCTGCATCTGATGTGTTAGGTTACTTTGTTGGCTAATATAATATTACCAACTTTTCCATCACATTGGGGACCATAAAAAGGTAGATTTTAACATCCACAATCTCAAAATTGTTTTGGTATTTATGGCATAGGTGGAGACACTTATCTAAATGAATATAAGGTTATACAAGTGCATCACAAAATTGCTTATTATATTTGTTTCTAAATGTATTAAAGGAAGATTTGGGAGTAATAAACATTTTAAAGTTATATCCTCTAGAGAGTCACTATTCTTAAGCGAAGGCACGTCAGATAATCCATAATGCCACCTTTATTATTCACCTTCAAAAAGCATGTATATATGGACATTTTGGTGGGAACTGAGAATAAGTTCCCTATTGCATGTACAAGTCCACTGTGGGCTCTAAAGAACATATGTATTTTAACCATCATTTTCTAAGAAGGTGAATAACAAAAGTGGTATTTTGAATTTTGAGGGTAGAACAGTCTCTGCCCTTTGTAGGAAATATGTGGTCTAATTGTAGTTGGGCAGACTATATATCCCATCACCTATGTACTATGTGTGCTATATTTGATGATTCGGTAAAAAGAGCTTTTAGAACAGTGTTTAACTCTCCTGCTATTAACCTTCCAAGTTCTACGGAGAAATCAGGGTGTCGCGTAAATTATATCTTGTCTATATTTATGGATATTCTTCAGTGTTGAGGTAGAGACTACAGTATATACTTATGGCCCCGTATTTCCTGGTTTGAATGACATTCACTGCGTGACATTTTTTGCATCACACATAATATGGCAGTTCTGTATAAATAAAGGATTATAGCTTGTGTTTGCCATGTATCAATATGATCAAGATTTGTGACAGCTGGAGTGCAATTAATATAACCTGTAGGTTTGATATCCTTGCAGGCAGAAAAATAATTGTGATATAGAAAATTCAACAATTCATTTATGTTTTAATAAATAAATGCCTTTCACTTGTAGAATGAGCATACTATCTGATATGCCTGCGCTAGATAAGATTGAAAAATAATACATGTTCCAGTCCTCTGGCCAGAGCATTATCTTTATCGTGCACATGGAATTGATAAACACGAATGTCTTTTTACTGCACCGCCACCCATATCTATTTAGTTGAATCTGACATCAATTCTGATTTTTCCCCCCTCTCTCTTCTTTTCAAAAAGTCATGCCATTCTCAGCCTGTCATCACTGATAAGTGAGAAGACATAAGGGAATCCAATTTTATTTGTGATTGCAAAGCTTTCAACAGATTGAATGTGTTTACTGTTTCGCAACCATATTTATTTATTGTGCCTTATTCTATATTTAGGTAGTTAGCACATATAGTCTCTATATTTGAAGGTCTCCTTCTTTTGTATATTTTATAGTACAGCAATTTTCAGTAGTACACTATTTCCAGTATTCTCTATATCCATCCTCTAATACAATTACAGTTATGTTTTTTTTGTTCTTTTCTGAGCAGAACATACATACATACAATATATTCTACATGTACATTTTCCCTATATACATCATCATTGTGCAATTTTTAGATGGTTGTTCCTGTCCATTTGTGAGATCTCTAACAATGTTTAAAAAAACATGAGCTGTCACTTTTTGTAACAGCCTTTATAAATTATTGTGTAACAGTATGTTGCTATATTTATAACTTCATTAACATTTATTTCCTAAACCCTTTTTTCTCTCTTCAAAACATATATTTTGTCCTTCTACAATATGCAAAAAGCATCTTACTATACACAATTGCAATGTGTATGGCCCATAAATAGTCTAAAATCTATTATTAAAACAGTAATAATTACTCAGAATAGATTCTACATCATTTTAGACCTTGACTAGTTCTTACTTATTGTCACAAAATTCTAGCATAAATATCCCCAAGAAAACATTGACAGGTGAAGGGGACAGTATTTATCAATTCAACTAACCAACAATATTGTAGTGAAAAATCCATTTAAGGGAAATCAAAATGAGATAGATTTTACATTTTAAAAATTTCTATACTACATTAAAATGTTATATTTACCACAAACAGAGAGATTTTCTATAATCAAAAAGACAATTCTAGTAGGTAAAATGGAAAACCTGTTAAACTTAGGGTTAGATATGCTAGTACCTAATTTTCTACATCTAAACTTTTCCCTTCCTTAAGCCACTCAATATATAATTTCCTTTGTACATTACTCACTCCAAAGAGCTTGTTTTTTAATGCTATTAAACTCTCATTAATGATCTACATAGACTCTCTATCTTCTCTAAATTGGTGGCGTTTTCCAAAGAAAACTAATTACTGTTTTCCCTTTTGTAAACCTGTTCCGAACTTGCATACACTTGCAAGTCACCTTTCCATGTTGTATACAAATATATCCTGCTGGTGTACTAGATGGCATGTCTTTATTAAAGGCTTATTTAGAGAAAGAAAAGGGAGCAACTCAATAAACTGAGATAGTTCAGTTCTCAAACTATTTCCAGAGGCTAATGGTAAAGAAAAGTTGTTTTAACTCCTTTGAATGGATCAATAGGTATATAGTATGGAAGATTATGCACTTAACTACACAATCTATTATTATATTATCAATCAAATATAATTCTTCAATTCTTTTTTATTTACACTTTAATTGACCAAGTTCAGGATAGTGGGCACACTCAATCCATTGTTCGTGCAATACTAAAATAATCAAGGAACAAAAGTAAAACTAGGAGGATTTCCCAATTCAAAGAAAATATGCCCCGGGCAGGTCAGATCTCATAGTCTACTATTCAGAAGCCAAAATAAGGGTATAAAAAATAACCTTTGAATCTTCTTGGCGAGTGGCTAGTGACAGACAGTATTAACCTCAATTCACTCTGGCACCTAAAGTTGGCCAGGTCACATTAAAGGTCTGATAAACAGAAATAATACAACGCACCTCCAGTTAGTCACAGGGTTCTACAGGGAACAGCCCATATATAAACTCTGACCTGGACACAGCAGTCACTTTCAATAAACAGAAACCCTTTACTTCATACAAGAGGAATTCCAACAAATTTCCTGGAAAGTAAATTTCCCTGCCTAGGCACATAACAAAATTGAAGTACTGCTAACGTGACTACTATAAAAATACTTATGCTAAACAGTATACAATAATTAGTCAAGATGCTTATCTAGGAAACTTACAGTCAACCAGGGCTTGCATTGTCAGATGCAGTAGGTCTGGCTGCTGTGGGGAGACAACACCCATAGAAGAAAAATAAAATGATCTTCCCTAATGGGGTATGCCTAGGCTGAGCTCAGAACGGCCCAATGTAGTGGCTCTACTTGACTGCAGCTATTCTTCGTGACACTTGTTACACCAAATAATTTTCAAGAAAATATCACACAGGAGGAAATGAGTGTGATGACTGAGATTATGTTTATTACTGGATAAATTGATTTATTTAGGAGAGCACATTTGACATGTAGCAAACATGACAACGAGGAAGTGTCCCTAGCCCAATCATCAAAAACAATCCTTTTCATAACAGGGACAGAGAAACAAATCAAAGTAATAAATCCATATATGGTAGCACAATAGTTTTTAGAAATAACAAGTTCTGCATCGTCTATTCAATATTACAAAACATATTACACATACTTAAATAGAATGTGTCTGATACTTTACCGTGCTAAATTATAGGCCCCCAAAATGGATTCTATACTTATATACTTGTATTATTACATTGCTAAACATTCATTTGGTGACCAAGCATTACATAAGTTATGAGGATCAAAAAACAGGATGGCAATGGAAAAGAATAATGTAAATGGTATACTCCATTCATTTATTTTGTTATTATTATATAGCAATAGAATTTGCTTATTTCATTATTATATAGACTTTGTCCAGGTATATGATTGCAAAACTTTAATTAACTTGGCAGATGGTTAAACAATGGCCCAATATTTATCTCGCATATAGTTGTCCAGATTTTATGCAAAACAAAAAGTGTACACTCTGTGCATTGTGAACTGAACACAAATGGCCATTGTAAAAGAAATGATTTATTCCTATACAGTAAAGGCCCACAACAGACCCCAACTCGTGCCTCATGTTGTTAATGTGGCTTGATAAGGCAACTGTTTATCTGGGAATTTCTTCCAGTGTGTCATCAGAAGATTTTAATATACACAGTGCAGCTTTGTCAGTAATATTTAACTTGGGATTTATAAACTTGCTTAAGTTGAGAATTACAGAATCAAATAGAACACGGTATCATTAAAACATGATTTTTAAATACATTAAATATTATTGCACTTGTTAGTGATTATTATTGTACTTGTTTTTTCAAAGTCAGTAAATGAGAAGCCCTTGCTGGGCAGTTGTCTTGCTTATAGCCAGTGTAATGTACACATTTCCCTTTCCAAAATATATTTTTCTGTCAGGTCAATACATCTTATGCAGTTATATAAATTGATTTAAAATATAGTGTCAACTTATATGGTGTAATTTGATTTGCTCAATAGATCATCAATGCTTGATATGCTTTTATTTTGAAGGCTTATACTGTAGTTCAATAACAATTACATGTTGGTTTTCATTAATACATTCTAACTTCAATAGGTACAATTAATTTACATTTGAAATCCAATAGGTATAATTTTACATATATTGAGTTTATTTTTGTACTGAATAGCTTTAACAAGTATATTTGGTAAATAGTGCTCACTGATTACCATGCTATAATTGTAGTAACTCTAAATGTCAGTAAATAATGTAACAATGTCTGAAATCACTGTCAGAAATCTGTCATTTTGAAAGCTTTTTTTAGCTTTAAAATTGGTATTATGGCAGATTATATAAATAGCATAAACAGCCATGTGCTCATTTATATACAAATCTATATAGTGTATATGGATATATGTTCAGAACATTACAATAACATGATTAAATGTAATATTAAAATGATTACAAGTCAAACAAAAATAACTTGCCATTTTTCCTTGCTTGTAGCAGCAAGTGTATAATATATAGTGTTCAATATTGAAATTATGTCGTTGCCCCTTTCTGATGATAACGTGATTAAAACAATATCATATAAAAATATAAGCAATTATGTGCATTGTACGTCTAATATCCTAATAATCCAAACAGTACAGTATAGGTTATGTATCATAATACTAGCATAGTAAAATACTAGCATAGTAAGATATTAAATATAATACATTAGTATATACCTTATATTAATACATGAATTGGTTACAGTGTTGGTGGAGATGAAATAATAAAATGGCAACATAAGAGGAAGTGAGAGGAAGAAGAGGACTAAAGAGTGTGGTCAAATAAAACGACTGGCGTGTGCACACTTGCTCTTTTATCCTTATTAAAGTTACTATTGTAATTTTTTATATTTTACACACATCTATTTGCAGTTCATAGTTCAGTACCTGATTATCTCATAGTGCTTTCTACGTGTTTTAGTTCTTTTTGTAGCTCATATGTTCCAGGTATGGTTATGACTGAGGTCACAGAGCAGAAATAGGCTATATGATAGGAATTCACTAGGCAATACTATACTGTTTGTGCCAGAGCCGTAACTTAGAATTCTAGAGCCCTGGGCGAGAAAGACAAATGCCGCCCCCCTAGCCCTCAATTTTAACCAAATTAACCTTAAATATTCCTAAATTGCGCCCCCCCTTCAGCGTTGCGCCCTGGGTGGTCGCCCCTGTCGCACAGCCCTAGTTACGGCCCTGGTTTGTGCTGTGCCATGCATGTGCCTCAATAGGTAAGATATGTACTGCAATTCTTTAGATGAACCATGACAGCAATAATACGGATTATATCTCTGCTGTATTCATAGTCACAGAGATTGCACATATCTGTAGCACAAATAGATACCAACTGGTTCTGAGATGGCAGTACTCCTACGCAAGTGGGAGGATGGAAGTATAGTAAGACATGACTTTCTCCTTGCCAGTGCAATACAATTTTAGACCGGCATTTGTAGTCATGATTATTAGCATATAATAACATGGAGAAAAAGTTATAATTGCTGCTGTTTTTTGACATTTACACAGACATAATCACCAAACGTTTCTTCATACAGTTACTATGATGCGTCTACTGAAAATGTAAGGATGAGGGTATGCCAGGGCCTTTGTAAGGAAACAAATGGGTCATTTTAAACGTATTTTAGTATTTTTTAGGCCTGATGCTCCAAATTACAGACATCCTTTTATACATAAATCCCCAAGTCCCAAGCATTCTTGATAATAGTTCCCATACCAGTAGTCTGAGGCCTAAGGCGTAGGTTTGCTCTATAGTCAAATGAATGAGGGTAGTCATTACTTCATATCTGAAAATACTTGAATCATGAGGTGTTTCAGTGACTTGTTAGGCACAACGTATGCAGGGCCGGTTCTAGGGTCCTCGGCGCCCTAGGCACGATTTCAAAATCCGCCCCCCCAGGCACAATTTTAAAATCCGACCCCCCCAGGCACAATTTTAAAATACGCCCCCCCCTCGCGTCTTTCCTTACCTTAACTTGCCTCCATAAAGATGCTCCTCTCTGCCGGGTCCCGTCCCTCACTGACACTGTCGGGCCGTGATGATGATATTACGCCCAACAGTCAATGAGTGGAAGGGAGGAGACGGAGAGCCCCATCAGCTGTTGGAGGGGAGGGCGGCGGTGGTGATCCATAGCCCCTCTCCTCTCCCTGTGGATCTATCTGAAGCTGTGCGGCGGCCGTGGAAGGTATGCTCGGCGGTCGCCGCACAGTTTTAAAGTACAATAATAAATGCATTTTAATTCTGTGGCGCCCATCAGAGCCCGGCGCCCTAGGCAACTGCCTAACCTTGCCTAATGGGAGCACCGGGCCTGAACGTATGGTTATGTGGAATGTTAGCCCATGGCTAGAGTAGCACTACCATGGTACTAGCATGTTTTTATCTGTCACTGAACAAGCATGCTTATGTGTGTAGTAGGTAGATATAGACTTGGTGTATTGCCAAGGTAAACCACTATCTTTATGCCATAATAAAGAGTAGTGATATCTAATATCCATAATGGCATGGGTTTAATAACGGGAAAGTTGTTAATGTTGGTAGCAGGTATACCATCATTTTGTTTGTTTTAATATGTCTTCTAAACACATATTTACTCAGTTACCTTTCAAAGACATTACATGTCTCCCAGCAACACTAAATGTTATATTGTAATTCATATGGTTTTTATTTTTCTGTGACAGAACATTACTGCCAGTGATGTAGTTGGAATGTTACACATCCTGACTGGGAAAATAATTTGAGCGATTTCTTTCTGCTTGTGTAGATAGTCTTCTTATGGCTATATATCACAACAGTTGTTAAGAGAAAAATCCCCAAAACAGCAATTTATGGCCATCTAATGTGCAGCTGGGCACCAGAAACTTTTAAATATCTAAAGGGTTTCGAAGTATACATTACATATATGTGAGCTAGTGTATTTGCTATCTTTTTATAGCATTTATTTTGCATTGAAATATGAACACCTATTATGTCCGCATTTAAGCAACTTTGAAGTGAGTCAGGGTGGAATTAACCTGTAGCCAACCAGAACAATAGATCTATTCATAGGGCTAGATCAACCTGTAATCAATCATAGGCACAAAGTCCAACAACACAAACTAGTAGAACTATCTGCCAAGTGCTATAGAAACAGCAAAAAAAAATATTTGTGAAATGCAAATTGCAGTAATAAATCACACTTTATTAACTTAACTACTGAATTAATCATGTTGCCCTGCAAGGAGAAGAGAGCTCAAAGGCTTCAGTCAATCTAGAATTGACAGTCAACTGTGATTTT
Source organism: Mixophyes fleayi (assembly GCF_038048845.1). Classification (NCBI taxonomy): domain Eukaryota; kingdom Metazoa; phylum Chordata; class Amphibia; order Anura; family Limnodynastidae; genus Mixophyes; species Mixophyes fleayi. Next base: position 194,005,256 of record NC_134405.1, read on the forward strand.
TATATTTAAAAGAGCCCGTTTGGGATATCTGATTTGGAGACACCTGTAATCTTTCCTATGCTTACACATGTGAACATAATTGCATTTCTTTTTCATCCTAACAGTATTTAATAATCTTAACATTGTCTGCAAATCATTTTGTTTTACGTTTGTTTTCCAAAGGTAGTTTTATAAAATGTTTTTCATGCCAATCTAGAGGAATGTTACAATTAACTTTTTTCCTTTATGTTTGTATTTAAGAATACTTTTGCGTATAATCTGCACCAAATAACTTAGCACATTTTACTATATATACCATTTTGGTGAAAATGGGTAGTCAACATGCAACTGGTTAATTGTAAGACACTTTATTATGTTGTTTGTAGCATGGTTAAAAAAGTCAAAGTTTAAAATTAGTTTAATGACAATATAATTTCTCATGTAAAATTCTTCTTTCTATGATGCATGAGATCTGACATTATGGACAATTATACTCAACAGGCCAGTTGCAATTCAAAAATGAACAATGTACAGCTATTTATTTTGTGCTGGTTTGTGACCACTTTGTGACCCTACCACACACCCCATGTGCTTTGACGTCACCTACTTAATCTGTGTTACCTTAGTGCGAAGAAATTACTTTTTGACCTCCATATTAGACAACCATGGGAAGTAACAGTACAAAGATAATCTGCTTCAGTTATATGTTAGATATTTGAGTTGTAGTCTTGTATTTACATTGTTTCTCCATGCCCACTTGAGTGCGCATCGCAATGTGTGCATCTAGGTTAAACAATTTCCCTTTGAAATGTTTGCTTATGATTAATTCTGAACCATGCATAAATATGTAGCCCCACTTAGACCACTTATGCCTAAGGAACATGGTTGTAAGTTTGCCCAGTTAACTTTTTTGCTATTTGAGAGAATATTTTGATGAGCATGCTCTCTGAATTTCCTCATGCCACATTCTAGCGTAATGTGAGCAAACTGCTCTGCAAATTATGCAGTTTTGGATGATTAGGAGACCAGAAGTACATCACCTGTACTTTTCAGATACATGACAGTGGAGGCACTATATTCTGGCATTAGGGGCGATCCCTCTGATTACACTGTCATGTGTCTGAACCACAGAGGCGTTCATGCTTAATGATTCCGATACCTTCAAAATTGACATAAAACAGGTATTCTCTGTGCTGCACCAACCCATCATAAATTATTCCCAAACTGTTCTAAAATGCGATTGAATGATCTACCACAATAAATGCTCTGAACATTTTAAAATACATCCCGAGCAAACGAGTAACATACTGGTAGAGATCTAAGAAAATCAGTACACACAAATAGTGATAACAACCAATCAGATTCTTACTGTCATTTTTTAGTGCAATTTAGGCAGCATTTTATTGGTTGCTATGGGTAACATCAATCTTTTTTCCTCTGCACCAATTTTCATAAATGTCACTGACTGTTTATGGTCTGTAGCAACATGTACAACATAGGAGTTACATGTCAATATAAAAGATAAATATCATGTGAGCTACAGGAACAATTTGTTGTAAATCTGAACATATAGTAAGAACTGTGTAATCATATAGAAGTTTAAAAATCTCAATGTTCTTCACAAAGGTTACATTATTTTCCTAGAACTTAAAAAATATCACGTGGTTTATTTTATTTGTGCTATTTTACAGTTGAAGTGGACAACATTTCATACGTGTTAAATCTCTTCAATTAGAAACAGCAAACACATTCTGTGAATTTTACCCGTTATGGGCCATGTTTATTTTATCCCTGTCATAATTTATTCTAGAGAGATGCTGCAAGATGCAGTACAGGAGCTTTATCATCATCATCATCATTATTTATTTATATAGCACCAGCAAATTCCATAGTGCTTTACATTTGGGAACAAACAGTGATACAACAATACTGAGTAATGCAGACAGAGAGGTAAGAAGGTCCTGCCTGCAAACTTACAATCTATGAGCTTTATTTAGATGTATAAACTCTGCCTTTGTATAGATAAGACTTAGAGCATTAGTTAGGGTCACATTTTATTGAAATGTAATAAATGGGTCTCAGGATTTCGAGTAAAAGTCCAAAATAATGTTTTATTGTTATGTTTTTCCTTTTTCAGGAAGTTGAACTATGTCGTCTAAATAATCAGGATAGACTGGGCCTAACTGTCTGCTACAGGACAGATGATGAAGAGGATACGGGAATATATGTCAGTGAGGTAAGTATAGAGGAGAGAAAGGAGGCAAGGTATACAGAGTGAGCGAGATCATATGTTTGTTCTGGGCTACAGAAAAATGATAGGATCTGCAATACAATTGGCCCAGATTCTGCATATACAAATTAAATGAATTGACTGGTGGTAAGAAGATATTGTTATAGGAGGAAAAAACTGTACAAAACAGAGCTCACTTAACCAGACCAATCTCGTAGCAATTGCTTGTTGAGGATATCTTCAATATCTTTGATCCTAATTCATTTCATGATGTGGCGGCGCAGAATGTATAGCCATGCGGAGTGTGTCGCTTTGGACCAAGAGGATACTGGCTTCTTATTGGTCAGTGGGTCGTATCCCCCAGTAGCAGACATATTTGGATGATTAACTCTATTAATAAGCCAGATATGATGGGTAATGTACCTCTGCTATTCTGCTGGGTAAAAATTGTTTCAATATGTAGTTTCCAGGGCTCAGCACAGGCCAGAAGTGTTCACTGACAATCTGCCCTTTGATAGTGGATAGTATACAGTCGGCATACAACTGTGGAATGCAATACTAATTGTTTTTACTATTTATATTCAGTATACCAGAATATGCCACTATTTTTTGTACTTCCAAATTTGAGTAGCCCTATATAATATGCACAACTAAATATCTTCAGTCAGACTTCATATCCATATTTGATTAAAGCAATAATTAGACATAGGCTTTTACCATATCTTGCCCTTATATAAATATAATAAATAATGCTGTGCAAAAATATATCATCTTTCTTTCATTTTTTTTTCTTTTTTTCTGGCTTGAGCATAGAATCATTATTTCATTTTAATCAGCCAAAGGTACCTCTACTGGGCAAGCTACTATAGTGTTTTCAAATTCTCTATAATTAAATTATCTTTTGCCATTATACAACAGACTCTGGTTTATTCTTTTGGTGGCAGGCTATTATTAAAAAGAATATTGAACATTTTATATAAAATGTAACCTAAAGCAAGTGCTACACTTGAGGTGTTTTGAAAAATAGCTTGTGGCATGACATTGCCAAATAAATGGCTTAGGATAACCATCAACTGAAGGTGATAGATAGTGTTCCCACTCTGGACACTGGATCATTATTCATTACAGAAATATTAAACATTTGGACAGCTCAAGAGCCCTTCATAGCTGTCAAGATTTATCTTAATATATCGACAATAACAATTGCAGGATATTTAATAATATTTCTTTGAAGTGGTACAAAAGCAGATTTGCACCTTATAGGCTTAGTTAACAAAGGATATAAAGACATTTTGCAATATAGATCTAGATGTTTGTTTTTTAAAATATGCCCGTTTATGTAGCTTTAATTTATGAATAGCACTGCATGGACAGTACATGTCATGTAAACAGTTATATAAAAAAGGATGGTTTTTATAGTCGTATTCTCCCATGTATAGAATATTTATAAATTTATGACATTCATTAAGAATCTCCACAATGTTTGGTAGCAAGATATTAATTTGATTTGTTTTCTTTAAAGAGGCTGTCCAACGAGCTTCACATTTATCTGACTTCATGCCTTAATGTCCCTTTACAATTTTTATCCCTGTGAATATCCCCTTACATACTGTTTTGTAATTGGCTATCTCACTCGACTGTCAGCTGAGACAGCCAATCATAAAAGGACAAAGCAAAGGGCTGGCAACTGCAGCATTCAATTCATTATCAAGAGACTGCATAGTTGAATGTAAGGGAAATCTGTAGACTGGTGACCATTCCATTTAAGTGTTGGATTAAATTCAGGGTTGAATTTGTTAAATTTACTAAGGACATGTCTTAACCTATACAGCTTTAAAGTCATTTATATGGCTTCAGATTCACCTAAAGATTAAGCTGTATGATAGCTCATGGGTGTAAGAAAATGTAAGCAGTTAATAGTGTGTAGCCTTAATAGTTAACATTTCTCTTCCTTTTTCATTTAGATTGATCCAAATAGTATTGCAGCAAGGGATGGACGCATTCGAGAAGGAGACAGGATTTTGCAGGTCAGTCTGTAATTTGTCTTTAAAAAATTATGTGAATATTTATACCTGCGTCATGGTAAAGTCACCCTGCGCAGCCATACACTTATAGGACCTCATTTAGAGTTGGACGTAAAGTCTGTTTAAGAAGTGTAGGAGTGGGAGTGTGCCGCAGCTTGGTAGGGTATTACGAGTGGCAAGCAACCCCATTTGCGTCCCACTCTTAATACCCTATCGAGCTGAGAGCAGTTCCTGCAGCTAGCTAACTGCTTGCGCCACCTAATTCCTGCCGCACAGCTCTAGCCCTGTTTTGACGTGTGTTGCGTCTGCGCCTCACTGCGACTAGGATGTATTTGCATGGTCACGCCTTCACAATTCCGCGTACCTCCCATTCTCTCGTAGTGAGTCCCAAGCTGTCGCAAGTGTTAATTGCGTCTAAGATGCAGGCGGATTTGGGGCTTTCTACACATGCGTGGTAGTGTTTTTTGGTTAGATGCGCCTAAAACGGACTTTGCGTCGGACTCTAAATGAGGTCCATAGTGTGCTGGGATACCGCTAGTGTATATTTTTACCAGACACAGTGGGACGCATGATGAGTTGGATGCATATGCATTAAAAAAGGAAGTTCTTAAAAACTGCACGTAAAAATCTTGTATGTACACTTATCTGCATCAGGCTCTGCACCAGCCGCTTATGCACCAGGTTTATGTCAGGCATACTTACATCTAGATACACTTACACCCAACCAGGTTATAAACACAAGAAAAGTTGTTTTGATAACAGAAAAAGTATTCGCTATTAGGCTAGATTTACATAAACCCCCCTCCCCTCAATCTAATACAGCAGGTATAATCGAATGGAAGTAGCAAAACATTCAATTTTAACATACGCCCACAAAATTATATAATATATACATGACCAATGAAGAAAGTACCTATCTGCTTCAGAGGTGTTTCATCCGCAATCAGTCAATCAGAAGCGGCTAGCTAGTGCTGGCAACAGTCATTATCAGTATATATATATATATATATATATATATATATATATACTATATATTATATATATATATATATATATATATATATATATATATATATATATAAATATATATATTTGGGCAGCACGGTAGCTAAGTGGTTAGCACTTCTGCTAACCAGAAGTGGTAACCAGAGTGTGGGAGGAAACCAGTTGCATACTGGTAGGTTAATTGGCTGCTAACAAATTTACCCTAGTCTGTCTGTGTGTGTGTGTGTGTTAGGGAATTTAGACTGTAAGCCCCAATGGGGAAGGGACTGATGTGAGTGAGTGCTCTGTACACCGCTGCGGAATTAGTGGCGCTATATAAATAAATGGTAATAATATATATATATATATATATATATATATATATATGAACCAGCCCACAGGTACCCGCAAGTGATTCAGTTGCTGATGAGCGTATATGCTCCTTCATACAGGTCTGTCTCAGTTAGCCAGTATGCAAACATGTCCTTACTGTACTTGGTCTGCATTCCCTCTTTGTGCCTCTTCAAGTGTAAGGTAGCACAACTGTTGGATATGGCCGTATGCATACAACTTTTTGTAGGCAAGCACAGTGCATATTTGGCACTAAACAAAGAGTCATAAGCCCAACTCAGCATGATCCCCAATGTTTACAAAGATGTAAGCAGATTTTGGGTGAAACATGTATTTGTCCTGACAGTGGCTATCAGGCACGTAAAAATTTCAAATGTCCAAGAGCATGGACACCCAGAAAGTACTATGCATTCTACATGAATGTTCAGTCCAATAGATTGTAACCATGTAGCAGGGTAGCCTATGCCATCTGCAATATTCGCCAATACCCTCCAAAATGCATTTCTCTGGGGTGCTGTGTTTGTAAACAGTAAGATTGACAAGTACACAACCATCTGTTTAGTTGGGGAATGGGTGTCATATAACTGTCTGCTGCCTTACATGGGCAGTCAGTGAGGAAATAAAGGTCATCCCTAACATTCTCTGTTTTCTCTCCACCAATCAACTGCTAAGCTGTTCCACTGCAGCAATGCAATGGAGATCACCCAAAAACTTCTGTTAAGCTGGCCACACATTATACAATTTTTCTAGTTTCCTTACGAGACAATTGTATTAATGTGTGTTCACATTAATATATAATTCAAGCACAATTTAATTACATCAGAAATGAAAAAGTAAACAATTGCTCCACACAGTAGACTTTTGACAAGCACACACATTCCAGTAATATAGATTCATTTTATTTTTATTTAGTTCTGATTTAATGAAAACATAGTTTTAGTACTATTTAGAATTTTTTTTAATCTTATACAAAGAACTTTGCCCTAATAAATACCTAAAACGATGTTCTTTTTGCATACTTTTTATTGCATATTATAGTACTTAAAGTTGTTTGCCAGTATATGATTTGGTGAGGACCCCAAATAAACCATTACTATATATAGAAATCATTCAAGTATTCAGTACCACTGAATCAAACACATAGTTATTATGCTACATTTAAAATCTATATCCAGGGGCGCACGCAGGGGGGGTTTCTGGTTCTCCAGAAACCCCTTCCCTCTGCAAAGAAAAGTGTCCCTACATAGCGGCACTGTACTATACAGCAGCTGCGGCACTGTCAAAGAATCGTCCACGGCGGTGCTGTATTGTAGTACAATTCAGCACTGCCGCGGACGCTTCTTTAACAGCGCCGCGGCTGCTGTTCAGTGCCGCCAAAATGGAGCTGCTGCACGTGCACGGCGGCATGCGCAGCAGCTCTCTCTATGTTTTTTTTTGAGGGGGAGACCCCCCCTTAAAAATCCTGCGTGCGCCCCTGATATCATTTGGGTTTTTAAGACTTATCAACCTGTCTATTATCAAAAAAGATTAGGACACCACATACTGATAACTTTTCTAATATATACACTTTCAACCCCAGTCTGTGGCCTACAGAGAGCATATCAACCTTACCAATTCAAATACATACCTCAAATATTCTATTTTGTGTGATGTAGTTAAACTATATGTTTGTTCAATATTATTTCTGGCAGCATAGACTAATTTAGAAAGCGCAGGGCTGCTTTGAAACAAAGGCAGTTTCTTGGCTTCCATCATTATAAAACATTTATTTTAAATGAGGCGGCTGTAAGGCTTGGCTATATATGCCAACTGTCAAAACACTCATTAATGCATATGTTTCACATGAACATATAATCACAACTTTCCTTTACAATAGAAATGAAGGGGACTTTATGTTCCAAAATGTCCATGCTGCTTCCTGTATGCAAGAAATCAATCAAATGGCAATTTGGATAAGGTATTACTGAAATAAGAAAACTTGATATACAAATTGAAGAACATGAGTCCTTCTCATATGGTATATCAGCAGTATACCATCAATTATTTAAATGTTATTCTAGACCAGTTGAGTAGTGGCAAACTGGCAACCTACTAATTATGTCAATCTATACATGCATGCATACTTTGTTGAAGCTAATCTAATTTGTAGTGGGACAACTTTCTTAAATACTTGTCTATGATCCCATTTCTTTATGATAAAAGGGATTTTTTTCATAGGAACTATCATAGGAACTATTGTTTGCGTACATAAAATAAATACACAACTCTCTACAGACTAACCAATAGCTTTGACAGCTGAGCCCCTTTGAGGTCATATTTAACATATTGTTTGATTGGGCATTGAAATAATTTCATATGGAGTACTGTATTTGGTGCCCCTACTGTATAAAATATTATAGGTTGGCTTTTAATAGTGTCTTCTTACACAGCTTTAGGCTGAAAACAGTAGAGGGGCAGGTAAATTGCTTTCAGCACACAACTAGATTTTAGTTTTTTCTATGATGAGTATTATATTCTATTCTTACTCATTTGTTCAGGACCAATTTTTCTTCTCTGTCAGATTAAAAATAAAATCATGCATGGATGCAATGTACGCCCATTGTAAGGTAGTTGTTGGATTGATAGACTTTAATTCATTCATCTTTGGAATAATTGCTTTGAAATGAAACATTAATATGAACAGATTATTGATTTTTACCATCTACATTGGGTTGTATTGAAGTAATTGTCACCCACACACTTGTTGATTCTTTAACAATTCAATAAAAAAAATGCCATGATCTAATAATTGGATTGTAAGGTGTATGGCCAGCTTTACATTGAGAGGTAATAGAAGCTGAATGGTGAAGAGAAACACATAGGAGCAGATGCAATTGGTCGCGATGTTCTGAGGAACATTGCGGCCGCGCATTTTTTACCGGTTGTATGGTAAAAATGAATGCTCATGTTTGCTTACACCTCTATGGGGCGCAAAAAAAAATTAGTGAGATTTCTGAAAAAACTTCTGCGTGAGGTGTTCTGTAGACACCTTGAGGGATTTTTTCTCACTTTAATCTGCACCATAGAATGCCAGGAAGCAGTTGCTATTTCTTCCCTGTGCTCACTAACAGTTAGCTAAAATCGGCAGTGCAATTTTTTTGTACAGAAAGGAGAAAGGATCAAACTCACTAATGAAGGAACATGTAATCTTAATTTTAATTTTAAAGGATACATCTTAAGTATGTTTACACAGTCCACCATTTAATGCAGTTCCATTTTTTTACCTTCCCTTTCTCAGAATAACTTTATAACTTTAATAGCTCCTCCTTGAACTCTGCAATCTTATTGAGGTGTCTTAAATATTATATACTTGATAGCTTATTTGTACACTGAAATTTAAAGTTGATAGTCAGTATTTAACTTATGTGCAAATCAAAATACTAATTTGCACCCCTTGCATTGTAACATGGTTTTGTCCAGGAGACTGAAATAAGAAGTTTCTTAAGTTAAGATCCTTAATGAATCAGGTCCCAGAATATGATTGGTTGCTATATGCAACATCTCCACTTTTACAAACCCGCAGCTTGATACATTTACCACCTAGAGTGGCGGTTCCCAAACTGTGTGCCACGGCTCCCTGGGGTACCGCGGCGCTGTCACAGGGGTGCCACGATCGCCCTAGAAAAAAAAAAAAAAAAACCAAACAAAAAAAACTTACCCATCATCCAGCTCCGGATCCTCCTCCTCACTGACACTCAGTGAGGAGCAGCAGCAGAGAAGACATCAGGGAAGAAGGTAAGTAAAGGGGAGTGAAGGGGGGCACAGAGACACTGAAGGGGACAGAGAGAGGCTGAAGGGGACAGAGAGACACTGAAGGGAGACACAGAGAGGCTGAAGGGGACAGAGAGACACTGAAGGGGGACACAGAGAGGCTGAAGGGGGCCACAGAGATGCTGAAGGGGACATAGAGAGGCTGAAGGGGACAGAGAGACACTGAAGGGGGGCACTTAGAGACACTGAAGGGGACAGAGAGAGGCTGAAGGGGACAGAGAGACACTGAAGGGGACAGAGAGAGGCTGAAGGGGACAGAGAGACACTGAAGGGGACAGAGAGACACTGAAGGGAGACACAGAGAGACACTGAAGGGGACAAAGAGACACTGAAGGGGGGTACTGAGAGACACTGAAGGGGACAGAGAGAGGCTGAAGGGGACAGAGAGACACTGAAGGGGACAGAGAGACACTGAAGGGAGACACAGAGAGGCTGAAGGGGACAGAGAGACACTGAAGGGGGGCACTGAGAGACACTAAAGGGGGACACAGAGAGACACTGAAGAGAGACACAGAGAGGCTGAAGGGGACAGAGAGACACTGAAGGGAGACACAGAGAGGCTGAAGGGGACACAGAGAGGCTGAAGGGGACAGAGCTACGCTGAAGGGGGACACAGAGTGGCTGAAGGGGGACATAGAGACACTGAAGGGGGACACAGAGATGCTGAAGGGGGACACAGAGAGGCTGAAGGGGGACAGAGAGAGGCTGAAGGGGGACAGAGAGACACTGATGGGGGGGACAGAGATGCGCTGAAGGGGGGGACAGAGAGAGACACTGAAGGAGGAGGGAAGAGAGAGACACTGCAGGAGGGGGATAGAGAGAGACACTGAAGAAGGAGGGCAGAGAGACACTGAAAGAGGGGGATAGAGAGACACTGAAGGAGGAGGGCAGAGAGAGACACTGAAGGAGGGAGACAGAGAGACGCTGAGGGAGGGGGACAGAGAAACGCTGAAGGAGGGGGACAAAGAGACACTGAAGGAGGGGGACAGATACGCTGAAGGAGGAGGGCAGAGAGACGCTGAAGGAGGAGGGCAGAGAGACGCTGAACGAGGGGGACAGAGAGACGCTGAAGAAGGGGGACAGAGAGATGCTGAAGGAGGGGGACAGAGAGACACTGAAGGAGGGGGACAGAGAGACACTGAAGGAGGAGGGCAGAGAGAGACACTAAAGGAGGTAAAGGAGGGGGATAGAGAGACACTGAAGGAGGGGGACAGAGAGAGATGCTGAAGGAAGGGGACAGGGAGAGATGCTGAAGGGGGGTCAGAGTGTGAGCTGATGAAGAGGGACACAGAGTGTGAGCTGGCGAAAAGGGGGACACAGGGTGTGAGGTGGCGAAGAGGGGGACACAGGGTCTGAGATGGCGAAGAGGGGGACACAGGGTGTGAGATGGCGAAGAGGGGGACACAGGGTGTGAGATGGCGAAGAGGGGGACACAGGGTGTGAGATGGCAAAGGGGATACAGAGTGATATGACACAATGTGATGGTGAAGGTGTCTAAATACATCTTACGTCATTTTGACCCAACTACTTAAAAAACGGGACTACCCGGTAATTATTTTTGCTTAGGGGTGCCTTGGAAAAATTATGGTGACCCTAAGGGTGCCCCGAGCTGAGAAAGTTTGGGAACCATTGCCCTAGAGACTAGAATATCATAGAGTGTATACTTCCAAGAGGGCTGAATCATGTTTGGTTCATTTTACAACTTTAGTGTTCCTTTACATTTGATTTATTTTTATTTTTCCAAAAGTCTAAATCCTAAAACCCCTGATTTAAAAGGTCAATTATGAAACTTCCTATCACTGATTTAGTTTGTTTGGCACCTACAATAAAACATAGGGTGGCTGTTAAGTTTTATGCAAACTACGTGATAAATGGGTGTTTTGCATTATTTTGTTTAGATGTATGGAAGCTCTACTCAGGGTTTACAGGTCACCTTGAAGATGAAAATCTGTTCAGTTTTCATGTTCTTGTTTGACACACATAAAGGATGATGGATGACGCCTGGCACTATAGTAGCAGTGAGGCACCAAAGCTCTACCCTAACATGGTCCATGATGAGGTATGAGCAAATTGTCATAGTGCTGGTTGCCCCCAGGGGAGAACTACTTGGCTGGGGTAACAAAAGAAGAAAGCTGAAGTCAATGAGTTGGTGACGTTAGGATCGCGGGGGGGTGACGCCAAAGTCGATGAGTTGGATAATGTAGAATTATGAGATTACGAAACTGAAGTTGTTAAACATGCAAACAAGATAGGACTATTTGAAGCACCAGCAGAGAAACAAAATCTGCATGTTCAAAGGTAGGTAGCAGTGAGGGCCTTATAAACAGATGCTTCTTACAGATGAGGTTTTTTAGTCCTAGTTGACATGACCTTTAACAAAGTGCTGATTTCAGTAAATTACAATGCAGTTGTCAGTATTAATGGTGCTATTCCGCCTGTCATCTGTAGCTTGTATTACAGCGGATCCTGACAGACTCCTGCTAGGCCAGCATTCATTTATATGTAGTAAAAATGCTATATATCCACATATAAGAACTTCCTAACTATCCTTGTACCAAATATAAATATGAAACATTCAAAAACAATGTATATTTATAATCATCTTTTTACTTATGTATAATGCAGAAATCCCGTGTTGCATGTTTTGTGTAGCACAACTATATCGACTCACCAATGCTGGAATCTAAAGCACTGTAATTTACAATGTTTTCCGAGACACCATACATACAATTTCCTCAGATAGTGTACTCAGTGGCTGAAGTGAGCTTAAGTATTGGATTATGAGCACCTTTATCATCTATCTATTAAGCACATTATATGTTTATAGGCGTTATTTTTATGTCTGGGCAAGTAACAAATACATTAGTGATAAAAGCTTTGGTGTCTACCTATTGGAAATTAAGCCCAGACAAGTGGCATTTTTTTCACAGAAGCAAAAATGTAACATGCACTCATGCCAGTATCATTCCTAAAAATCAGCAGTCTTTTGAGAGCCACAGGACCTATGAGATAGTTTTCTGATCTAGTACTGATCTTCAATTACACACGTTACACACATTAAATTTTAGTGCTCACATACACAATATTTATCCATCTGCTTGTGTGGTCTAGAAAGTGAAAATCTAGTCTGCTGAGGAAGGATAGCATCTCCTGAAGCATGTATGCTTGCAGACAGGGCTGCGATGGGGTGATACGAGTGGGAGTACAATCATTACTCATTTTGGTAAAAGATAACAGAACAAAGATCACATTAATGTAATGTGGCCAAAAAGGGAGATCTCTCCCCCCCCCTTTTTCTATCTTTATTTTTTATGTCTAAAGGGCTGATTTACTACCCCTCTAGAATTTGGTAAATACATTGTACATATTACAATATTCCTTTTTTTAAGACCTAATAACCCATAATATAACCAATAAAATGGCTCACTTATAGCAGATTTTGCTTTGCAAAACAACTGAATAAAACATGTAAGTAATAGAATGCCCCTATTAATGCAGTATTTAATTTACACTTTTTCATAAGATGGTAAAGGCTGCATTGTTATTTACAGCCATTCATTTAAGTCTCTTAATTTTGTTTGACATGTTAAACCAATGCGTTTTTCAGCCAGACATATCAATTCTATGACACTTTTTCTGGCAATCCACAGACCAGGATGCACATGTCACATGCTTCCCCAATGTCTAGAGCAATGTTTGTAAACCAGGACACTCAGATATCATTAAGATTTTTTACAATGCTTAAAAGCCACTCCGGAGGAATTTTTTCATGCCAAATGCTAACTATGTTAATATTGGTCGAATCTGTAGCAAAGCAAACATCCTAAGTTTACACTTTCTAGTGGCAAATACACAGTATTGTCCTATGAAAAGCACAATACATAGAAAAGGATATGAATAGAGGGGTTAGGGGTTGCTAAGGGACTTTTAATAAAGGGGGCAAAAGGGAGAATTTGGTTAGGTAGCCCACAGTAATGCTTCCTAATGATTCCTGGATAGTGGAAGTCCTAAAATAGTTAATTTCAGCCTGTTATATCAAGTGACTCATGGGGCCCTCTGGCACACTTGGGCTCCAGTTTAAAATAAGAAAGAGAAATTTGTAAAGCATAGAGAATTCTGGGTTGTAACTCAATAGAGTCCTAAATTTTTGGTTCCTAATCAATTATGTAAATATTAGTCACATGCCTAAATGTAAACCTACTGTTTTGTGATCCTTGATCCGTGATCCTTACCTTGGACTTACTAAGGTCTTTTCGTGGCTCGGTGGTTGTGGCAATGCCCTAGTAAAGGTAATCAAACATTTTTTGATTTGTAATCAAACAAATAAGATGCATAATTGGTCATTTTAAAATATGTACAGACATGCATTGCTTGCTGGTGAGTTCTTCACTCCACTCTAGAGTATTAACAGAAAAACTGCAATGAAACCAAATCATATTTATATCTGTACATAAGCAGGCTGCTTAGCTGACAGAGGAGCATCTGAAATGAAATGCCCTTACATGAAATTGGTTGTAATTATGAAAAACTATGCATGTAGGGGATTTTTTTTTTCCCAAAGAGAACATTTTTTAACTAATCTCCTGGGACGTTCATTATTATAATTGGGTCTCTTTCTCTGCTGAAGAGAGCACTGATATTTCATCATGTACATGTTTGATTCACAGACCTCCTTAGTCCATGAATCATGATGCTGAATTTCTAGTTACATAAATGGTGCAAGGGTCTCTTTAAAATCAGCAGGAACATACATTTCTTTTCTTACCCATGCATGAAATTACAATATAGATATAGAAAAAGTAAGTCTCACTAAGTTAAAAGTTAAAGTGTTTCCTTATTTTAATGTTAATTATTTCTACAATTGACAGCATTTATGTTATAGTCATCCAATTATTTTTGTTTAATTTATGTAGCTGGTTATGTGTTGTAGTACAGCCAAAATAAAGTTACATTTGGAATGGGAATTGCTTTGTTATATTTTCTGGGTTTCTATGTATTTGAAATTGTTGTACAGGATTGTAGACTGATGAAACTGAATTACATATTGCCTCATGAGAGATAATAGTGTAACTCTCTAATTGGCTGTGTGAAGACTGATTCTAGCAGTAGCGCTGCTGTTCTTCCTTCCACCAGCACTATTATCTCAGAGTGACACTTCCATTACTCTGAACGGAGAAAGATGAACGTCACCTGTCAGAGGCTGGTTAATTGTGTTGCTAGATGTATGTTACTGGGGCACAGCTTGGACATTTATGAACATAACTGCTTCCTCTGATGCTCGGCATCCTTCACCGATCAATACTATTCTTATAGCGCGTAATTGAGTGAAGGCATTTACAACTAAGAGCTGACGATGAGCTGGCATTGAGTGTTGCTGTCCATACACTTCCCAGAAATGAACAGATATTTGCCCTTATTGTCGGCTCATTTGTAAAAATAGAAACTAATTTTCAGTTTTCATTTGTTTCTCTAGATTAATGGACAAGATATCCAGAATAGAGAGGAGGCTGTGGCATTACTTTCCAGTGATGAATGCAGGAAAATTGTCCTGTTGGTTGCCAGGCCGGATTTACCGGTTAGTAGAAATATATGGGTAAATACAATAAGGCAATGTTTAATGTTCTCTGTTAAAATGATTACTTACTGTGTGTTGACCTTTTTTGTCCGAATACAGTTGAAATTATGTTCTTTTCAAGTTTGGAAATCCATCATTCAATGAAAATAACAGCTGTAGCACTAACAACAACATATCAATTCAGTGTTAGCAACAAAGCAAAATAAAAATACATGTTACCCTAAAAAATGGTTGCGTCAGATCACAAATAAAAAAGAGATTGGAACGTTCGAGAAGCTGAAAATGTTTGAACTGCATGTGCATCTTTTCATTTGTTTACTAAAAAGCACAATATAAGATTAAACGCAAGGATAAGAGGTATGCATTGTGTTTAACAGAAAATAAGGAAAACATGAATAAGATGAATGCGGGTCACGAAAATGAACCCGTCATTTAAAGTAAACCCTTTTATAGAGAAAGGCAGTTCTGATAATGAGACACTACTTGTCACCCTTAAAAAATACAGTGCAAACCAATGTGGCGGTTGGGGAGTATTACATCTAGAATAAATAAGCCTTCAGTGTGTAATATTAAAAAAAAAAAAGTACTATAATAAGTACAACAATTTAATATGTCACACAACAATGAAGTCATTCACAACATAGACCTAATATTAAAGTTCTTATACATTGTGCTCATGTTATATAATTCAAATGATTTCTTAAATGCAGATGTAACCTGGTAACAGCTTGTTTACAGGCACTTTTATGTGACAAGCATAATGTGTTTTGTCATTAAGATAATCAATACAGATGAAAAAGATCTCAGTGTACCGTATAGTGCACCATAATACGGAACAACATTACAACATTACAACATTAAATAAGAGGTAATTGCAGTGAGAAACTATAACTTGTCAATCAATGCACTTATCAAGTCAAAGTCAAGTTAGCTCGCATATGTTCATAAATATGCAATATAAATTAATGGATACCCTGATATTTGAGCAGTTTTTTACTTTCATGCCAGATTTGAAATAAAATGAAGACACAAAACATAAAAACACCTCCTGTCTCATCCACTGGCGCAACTAAGTCATGGCGGTACATGTATTATGCCGTGGGTTTTGCAAGGCAAGTTTTGCCTTTAAAGACATTGACGTTTTAAATTTGCCCTGCAAAGTCACCGAATATTGGCAACTTGCAGAAATCGCAGCATAATACATTTAGCCCATTAAGTGTTCCTCTCAGAACTCTGGTGGCTGTCACTAACCCTAGTCCCAATATCTGCTGGCTGGCTTTGTGATAGAAGGGCTCTAATATTGAACCAAGTGTTATGTCAAAACCTAAAGGATTAAACTCAAAGGTGAGATAGGAGGTACACTTAAGGCAATAATCTGAGAGCAAGATTTCTATAAGTTCCGAGTGAAGTCGGAAGGAATCAAGCAAAATTTTCTGCAATACGAAATAACATTATATACAATTCAGAAAGCATTCTACTCCCTCACTCATTCTTCCCTGCCCTCCTATCTCCTTTTCCCCAAGTCTCCCTCCTTTGTCCTCTCCTCCTTCATTTGCATTTTGCTTCATTGTTTTGTGTCTACTCTGCCTGCATCATAAGTTTGTTCCTCACTTTCTTGTGTCTGCGCATGTGCTTTTGACCTCTACCCCTTGTCTCTTTTGTCTCAATTGCCCAGTTATGGATCATGTGCACCCAGCTCTAGTCAATTGTCTCCCTAGGACTTAATTTTGAAAGTGTTTCTCTCATCAATCTCTTACAAACATTCCCATTTCCCTTTTTGCATCCCCCACTATATCCACTCAGTATGGTGTCTATACCAGCAGGCTCTAACAGGGGGAGAAGGTAGGGGGCTAACGCCTGTGTTGTTAGATCACAAGATGCAGCATATGAAGACAATAGCCATGATGAGCCTGACTAAACTATAGTCTTATTGTTGTCTGCGAAAGAAAGATGAGCAAAATGTTAACTCAACTTTTTCTCAGTGTTTCACAGCTAGAAAAACATATTGTGCAAAATATTTCTCCCATTTGATACACATTTTATGCACATCCCTTAAATATCCATGTGATATATACGACGGTAGCAAATTTTCCACTGATTCCAGGCCAAACCTATTTCTGGCATTGAAATGATTTCATCATCTTCCAGCACAATTAGCTTTCATGTGAACATTTCAAATAATGCTGAATATAAGTAGTTTTCTCCAAAGCAACATCCTGCCCTGTATCTGACACCAGCAAGGTAACCGCTCTGCACACAGACATTTACAACTGTTTATTGCTACTTATATCCTTTTCATAATGTTAGGAGAGCTTGAAGATTATCAACAAATTAGTTTTATTGTTTATGTGCAGGATGAAAGGTATTGGTAATGAATATGTTACCATTCTTATTTTGGTGTAAAGCAAAGTATAAAAAGCTTGTATTTCAAAAGAGTCATTATGATGAAAGGAATGGCCAGGCCTTACTATTAGGGCATACATCATATTACCATGTGTTAGTGCTAATGTAATGTTCTAATGTATTCTTTACAGCTGGATGAAGGCTGGCTGGATGATGAAAGGAATGAATTCTTGGAAGAGTTGAACATGCAAATGCTAGAAGAACAACAAAATGAAACAACGCAATACATAGCTAATGAAGCACAACAGGTACATATGATTAAACAGCCAATATATATATATATATATATATATATATATATATATATATATATATATATAAAAATATATATATATATATATATATATATATATATATATATATATATATGCATACATATAATATTGGTAGTAGTTCCACCAATGGGTAATGATCGGTAATAGGAAGGTGACCATAATATGAGTAGTAGCCAATACAGCAAGAATAAGCACAGATATGTGCAGAAGATGAGGGGTTGAGTAGTCTGAGGAGTGTCACTACAATTTTATCTATATTGTATATAGGTCTCTACAAGTTTCTCTGTAGTGTATAAAGATAATGAGAATTCTCTCTGTATTGTATAGAGATCACTAGAATGTCATCTCTATTGGACAGAGGTTAGAAGAATCCTCTCTGTATTCTATAGAGTTAACCAGAATATTCTCCGTATTGTATAGAGGTCTCAAGAATGCTCTCTGTATTTTATAGAGGTCACGGGAATGGTCTCTGTATTTTATCACTAGAATGTGCACTGTATTATCTATCGTTATAAAAATGCTTGGTTTGATGATTTTTAATAGGGAAGGTGCATGTCTGACTGTTACATTTTCTAAAAATGTAATTATGCACATATATATATATATATAATTATAATTATTTAATATATAATCATTATTAATTATTCTTATTTCACAGTATAATTATTTTTTTAAACTCTCTAGACTACCAACGGTTTTCCATGGTTTACTTACTAAAGACATTCTAATAACTTTTGTGAGAAATACTAATATTTATGTGACATACATAAAAAGGAATGATTAGTTCATGTTATTTTGTTATTTTGAGAATATTTATTCTCAGTGTATTTTTGTAAGATGCTGGTTTATATTGTCTGGTATTTTATGAAAAAGGAAACATATTGAAAATACTCCAAAATACATACCTTCTTCGTTGTGTACAAAATATAAAAATCAGGAAATATTAGTTGTGTAAGCACTTTTGTTAGCAGTAAATTTGTAAATTCCATTTTCCTTTAACAACACAATGCCATGCTCTAGTTAATATTGCCTAGCTTGCAAAACTCTATAACAATTTAATAAAAATATTTTCTTTTATTCAGCAGAAAAAGCCAGAAGAGGAAGATGCTACAACTGACACAGCAACTTCATCATCCAATAACCATGAAAAAGACAGCGGTGTAGGACCCACTGATGAAAGTCAGCACCACGATGAGAGCTCAGAGATGGAAAATAAAGTTAAAGATCACAACAGTATATGTCTGTTGAGAAATGCACAGCTAAGTCAGAGTCAGGTTACATTAGGAAGTACTGAACTACAGTGTAATGAAAGTTTTGCTTCGGGGGAATACATAGATTCTGATCCATCTATCAATCAAGAAGAGGAATGTGATAGGTTTCGACAGTTGCTAGAGCTCAAGTGCCAAATCCGCAACCGAGGAGAGTATGATCTGTACTACTCTAGCAGCACAATTGAATGTAGCAGAACAGAGCATGGCGGAGTGGAACATGAGTTACAACTTTTGAATGAAGAACTGAGAAATATTGAACTTGAATGCCAGAGTATTATGCAGGCCCACCGAAGCCAAAGTGTTAATAATCAATGCGGAGAGAGTTGGGAAATTCATGATGATGAAATCTGCAGTTATAACACCAGCGTAGAACTACAGAGAGGTAAACTGGGGAATATCAGAGAACATACAGAGCGATCTGATAAGGACAGCTCTAGTGCTTATAATACAGCTGAAAGTTGTAGAAGCACACCTCTGACTGTAGACAGATCCCCAGACAGTTCTCTTCAAAGAATAATTAGTATCACAAACCATAAAAATCTCCGAAGCACTATTGTAACAAACCATTTGTCATCTGGACTAAGCAGCATTGAAAACACCCCAACCAAATCTAACACCAATGAGCAGACCCTTGGTACATCAAGCCAAGGAAATATGTTAGAATGCAGTACATTCTCAAACTACAGGAAGCAAAGCACTGAGGAAATTCCTTACCTTTCGCCTTACCATAGCTCAACATATAGATATGGAAATGTACCAGTCCATGCAAGACATTATCAAAGTTACATGCAACTCATCCAACAGAAATCAGCAGTGGAGTATGCACAAAGTCATCTAAATCTGGTAACAATGTGCAAAGAGTCACAAAGGTCATCAGAGCCAAGGATGGAATGGAAAGTAAAAATAAGAAGTGATGGTACAAGGTACATCACTAAAAGGCCAGTAAGAGACAAGCTTCTAAAAGAGCGTGCCTTAAAAATCAAGGAAGAGAGGAGTGGAATGACCACAGATGATGATACCATGAGTGAAATGAAAATGGGGCGTTACTGGAGTAAAGAGGAGAGAAAACAGCACCTTATGAGAGCAAAGGAGCAGAGAAGGAGGAGAGAATTCATGATGCGCAGTAGGTTGGAGTGTCTTAAAGAAAGCCCACAGAGTGGCAGTGAAAGCAAAAAGGAAGTTAGCATAATTGAACTGAGTCACAAAAAAATGATGAAAAAGCGTAACAAAAAGATTTTGGACAACTGGATGACAATCCAAGAACTAATGACACACGGAGAAAAGTCTCCTGATGGAGCTAGAGTACATAATGCCTTTTTATCAGTCACTACTGTTTGAGTAGGGCTGTCAAGGAGTAGGCTACCTTTTTAGGTAGAGTGCGGTTGCCTCGTTCAATGTGGCATTTTATATATTTTGTGACAGTTTATAGTTTCTCTTTTGTAAGCAAACCTATTTGGCAATTTTACATTTTCTTTTCATATATAACTACTTTCTTTATTAATACTGAATTATTTATGAAGTTATTACATTGTTCATTTTTAGAAAAAAATTAAACTTGAAAAAAAGCCATTTGATTTATTACTATAATGTATCTATTGTATGTTGAAATTTCGATTTATTTATCTAGTTTATTTTTTTTCTACTTTACTGATAACATACAGTTAATACCAAAATAAACAGTTTTATATACCTGGTTATTGGAATACATAAAGAAAAAGTTTGTAATGTACCACATCTCTTCTTATACTTCAGAAATGTGTTGGATTGAGATGATGTACATGGATTATGTATCTACAAATGTATTTGTCCAAGTCAAGTGTCAGTGGGCAACTTTGCCACAATTTGTGTTGGCATAAGTCATGTAGCTAGATATAACTGTGGAGATGGAATTAAAATAAATTATTATTCATAATTGCTAATAGTGACTGTATTAGTTTGCTTTTACTTCGCTTTTAAACAAATATGAAAATGATTTAAATGTCAACTACACATTGGATACACTCATTATTTGTATGAAATTGACTAATCCAAATATTACTACTTCATGTGCCATACAGTGTATAATATAGATCATTACTAGTGATTTAGAAATATCTATATAAGTACAAGTTTTTGAAAGAACATTTGATTTAGTGTGGGGATGTTAACTTTCCTTACACTTGTATAGTAGTCTGCAGCACAGTAGCTCAGTGATTAGCATTGCTGCCTCTCAATGCTGGGGTTATGGATTCAATTCCAACCAGGGCCCTCTCCGTGTACAGCCAGAGTGTGTCTAGAATGTTCAAATAATACTCCATTAAAAATATTGGTTAACATTCCCTGTGCACCATCACTAGAATATCGGTAGTATGAAGTGGGCTTTAGACATACAGTGAGCACATGGTAATATGCAGTGGGTATGAGACTGTGGTGGGCATTGGGCTGCAATGTTCATAATTCTTAAGCACTTAGGAGGATCATATGACAGTGGTGAGTATAAGGGTAATAAACGTTGCGTTGCTTCATGCAACTGTGGGCAGCATGAGGCTGATATGGTAAGTAAATGTTAGACATTGGACTGTGATAGGCATAAGACTAGTGTGCTGGGTACTCAACTCTATATTGTAGGCATTTTGCTATTTGTATTGAGTATGAGGTTCTTATGCTGTACAGATGGCTATTTGTGGTAGGTATGGTTCTAAATATTGTTGCCAAGAGACTGCTGTGCTGGGTTCAGGACTGTGTGTGGTGGGCATGGATCTCTCTGTGGTGGGCATGAGGTTGTCTGCTATTAACAGTATTTATTGTTTTCCATATTATGTACACTGAGTTTCTCATTATCAGTTTATTCTGTATATGTGAGTTTATGCAAGTACATTGCTAACATAAAGGAGCCCTAGCATTTGCCCTATACTTGTCTGAATACAGCCCTGTCATTATGCCGAACAATCCAACCTAGTCATCATCCAGCAATCCTGTGTCTCTGTAAAACCTGTAATGTTTGGAGTATAGCCATAAAGGCAGGCTTGTTATAACAGAGGAGAAAAAAAAAATTCTGCTACAATAAGTGGTACCAGTGTAAGAGATCTATCTATCCAGTATCTAGATGATACGTGCAGAGTGTGTAAAATAAAAAAATTTAAACATAAAAATGACTAATAAACTAGATGAAAATAGCAAATATCTAGCCTTCATTTGGGCATATCTAAACTGGGAGAAGAGAGGCTAGGTCCATTTGCCACCCTCACTGTGGTAAAAAAATTATTTCATGCAGGCAATGGTCATTATCTATTTTCTCTTGATGGAACCAGTAGATTCTCAACTGACCACTAGAAAATCTTGTCCCACTACAGACGGTATTGATGAACTCTTCTGATCCACATCTTCTGCGTGCATTGCTGTAGTTTGCAAATATGATGGACTGAAAACAGAGTACAAAAATAGAATTTCAGAAATAAATTGACCTTCATATATATGTTGGCCAGGTCTCTCTTCATATGTCATGAAGCAGGGCTCGACAATTTTTTTAGAGGCTAGGAAAAATAGCCACTCCTCCTAAAAAAAATAGCACAAAGCTCACCAATCGTACATTACACCCCTTTAGATCTTCATCATGCTTGTAGTTGTCATATTAGATTCATACATAGATATGACTTATCCTCACAAAACATAATTTAATTGTTGTTTAATATATGATTAATTGTTGGTAATAATCCAATATAACATATAATGTACTTTATCTTTATGTTTTTAAAGTAGAATAACAAAATGGCAAACATCAAAGGCATTTGTTACTTTAACTATAGAACATCATTCACAATAGGTCCAAATATTGTTTTATTTATGTACAAGTTGCTAAAGTATTCTACAAGGCTGAAAAATATTTAAATGCACAAGTCTGTTTGTGAAATACAATTACTGAACAGTACAGTATAACTGGTAGATAATGGAAATTAGTTTAATTATAAATACAAACATCCTATTGTCTTTTGCATAAGATTTAATTTCTCCTGTAAACACTGTATTTATTTACAATGTAGCACTCATCCAAAACTTGTTTTAAAGTAAAAAGTTTAGCAAAAAAAGAAGGCTTTATACAGCTTATCTTTCCTGAGGAAGGTACACAAAGTTGGTCTTTTGCCAAAATCAACGATTCCTACATATGTGAGGAAGAAATATTCTGTCTGTCTAACCCTCCCCTTAGATTGTACGCTCTTTCAAGCAGGGCCACCCCACCTCTCCTCCTGTTCTCCACCACTTATAACTCTGCTCTCCAGCTACTTAGCCTCTTCCGGGAGGTCCTTCTGCCCTTCTAACCCCTCTTTCTACTCTCTCTATCTGTGCTGTCCCACCCTGTACTGTGATTCTGTCTGTCCCTGTACGGCGCTACAGATACCTAGTGGCACCCTATAAATAAAAATGAATAATAATAATAATAATTGGCCTTCCTAATGCCTTGTATAGTGTTCCAAGGAGTGGTATGTGGAACATCATGACATATCTACACGGGACGTATCTATTTTGCCCCTCTGACAAAATAAAGCATAGGGTGTTTTAGAACAGTGTTAATAAGGCCTCCTCAAATTTCAATTAGGGAAAGGGGCGAGGTTGCTTCACTGTTACTTTTGCTAGACAGCAGGTATTCCTTGTGTTTCAGTTAGTAAGATAATAAGTTTTATAGTTTGTTACAGTACCTATTGGTTGAGGTAATTTAAACTGGTTTTATCATCAAATAAATCAGTTCAAGTGCTAGTGTGGTTGTTTGTTCTGCTACTGACTAGTGTATTACATTCACACACCATAGCCCTACATGGTCCCCTAAGTTCAACACTGATTAATCTAAAACTAAGATATAAATTGATGACAATTGTGCTCTCATTCTAAGCTATTGTAAAAGTATACTGAAATTTGTAAATTGCATATGTCATATTGGAATATAACATTTAAAATAGACAATAATGTATCTATCATTATGAGGTAACACACATACATACAAAAGACATAGGGCTAGATTTGCTAAGATGTGACTTTGGTGACAGTTTTAAACTGCCACCTATCCCCGGCGGTATTTACTATAGGGCGGTTTGAGCCTGCCATGTAAAATGGCTGGCGACGTGTGGCAGATTGAAAACAGCTTACCCACCATCAAAACCACTATACAAAAAGGTCAGTTTTAATTCCTGCTTCTGAATGGTTTGATAACTCAAACATTCAGAACATGAGAGGAAGCACTATTGCATTTTATTGGGGCAATCAATATTTATTGATTAAGGGGCAAATTATTTAAAATGAACCTATAGGGACAAATTTTTATTTTCATTACATTAAAGGGACAAAATTATTGAATTATTATATTATTTGTAATGCCAAAATGTGCAATATAAAAAATTATATCCACCATTAACAATCAGTTAATATTATTATATATTCACGTTTCCCCATAATATAAGTATTGGTAAAATTAGAGGTGGGGATGTGGAATTCTGTTTGGATATCTTCGAATGTCGGGTGATAATTGCGCGGAGGCTGTCATTAATAAAAGTATTTTTTAATCCTGGGGACTTTTTTTTTCCTTCTGAAACCATGCACCACTGTCCTATTTACAGCATTACCCGACCATCATATACAGTGACGCCTCATTGCCATAATGCACCTCTTCAATTGATTCCAAGTCTACAGTATGCCCGTGGCAATTATAGTTTTCCCCATGTCAGGTGTACAATGCTTCATGACAAAATAATTGATATCCATTCCAAGGATTTAGTATACTTCCTGGAACATAGTACACTCCATGAAACTTGGACTATGCCGATTACACTGTACACTCATTCCAGATTTCAAGTATGCTCCATACTACGTTTACTCAACAGCATATAATAGTCCAAATAAATCAGTGGCTCGCTAGCTATTGTAGAACTAAAGTCTCTTGAAGGTCACGCTGAAACCTATAATTCCACAAAAGCTGGAGAGCATGCAGCATTAAGGAGTGGTGCTTAGAGCTCTCGACATAAAATATTTGCCAACATTCTGTACTGAAAAATCCTATATTAGGTGTCAATCCCAATCTGGCAAATTCACCTCCCGCATCCACAATTTGGCCAAACTGCACCTGTTACAGGTGGATCCATGACATGGTGGATATGTCCATGCCCCTTTTGGCAATATCGATGTCACTGGGTAGATGAGGATTTTTAAAAGAAGCCTCTCAGGTGCTAGAGTATCTCATCTGCTTCCAAAGCCAACCCTTGGATTTAGTGCCAAGCAGCTGTATGCCAGCAGACCTACGAATTCAAAACAGAGGTCAGTGAGAACAGAAAGAGCAGAAAGTAATGATGGAAGGACAATGAGTGCATAAAACTGCTAAAACAGGGGTTTTTTTTTTACCTGACCCTAAGCACAGTAATAGAATCTGCATTTACAATGAACTATGCCATGCTGCCTTTGATACACATAGGAGCAGGCATGGTTAGAAATTCAGATGGAGTGTGGTATGGATTAGTAGTGTGCATATTCTGCAATGCATGGTCATCTGATCTCGTCATATGTCATATTCTATGCAAAGTTGGTCCATCTGCAGTGAAAAATATGGATTAAAGTTAGCTTGTAGCTATCTAATTTCTTTATTGATGTCCTTCACTCAAGTATTTTGAGTTGTGGCCAAAAAATAAGTAAATGTATGTATATGGATTTATTCCTTTCAGTACATTAAAGAATACAAGCATTATTTCCAAGCAGGAATTGTATAATTATTGAAAATATCACATTTATTTAAACCATGACCTCAAAACAGACACTCACTACTACTGGTTTGTTTCTTGTTATGTATATAATGAATATCCAACTTATGTTTTACCCATGTCATACATGGCAGCATGGCGACGGGATCTGCCTTCTCTTCATTCACACCTCGGGGTAAAATATGTAAATGGATATCAAGGGTGTTAATGTGTGTCGTAATTTTCATTTTTCAAACATATAACCATTGCAAGAGACATAAGATTTATTCTCATGCTTACTCCTTTTGAACTAGATAGAGCAGGAAAATGAGCAATATGGTTCAAATTGTATCTACATTTCATAAGACCACAGCTTTACCTGATCTATGGTTGGCAAAATTGTGCCAGCTACTAAAAATTAGATCTTGCAGCGTGTCGTGATATGATAGTCTTGCTTTTTCTCCCCAACATTCAAGATCAGGAGATATAGCTTCTCTATAGTGCTGGAAGTCCTCTTTACTTTGACATTATAGTGCTACATTAGTTGTATGAGCAAGTGTGTTAGTGTGAATGTGTTACATTTATATAAATTTGTTTTGTGCATCTATATTTTCTACACATACTATTGTTTTATATTGTGAAAATGCATGAATAGAAAAAACATAAAAGCCATAATGAAATGAATCACATGCATAACCAGCTAAGGTGCCGAATGTAGCTCCAAAGAGCATAGATGATTGAAATAGAGAGGTGCACTCACAGTTTCACCTTTGAAATAATCCTTTATTGAAGAAAAGTGTTGTTTTATTCAGATTAGATTAGTGTTTCTCAAACTGTGAGGCTTGCCTTCATTTTAGGAAAGGTTCACTTCCCTCAATTAGATAGACATATACCCCTTCACATCTAAGGAATAAGTAAGAAAGTGTAACTAGTGTAACACAGTGGGGGAAAAAAAGCACAGAACAAATTAAAATATAATGTTGCAAAGTTAAAGTGTACCTATAAAAAAAGAAAAAGAAAGTTAATGCAGCAATATAATATATTTTAGAATTTGTTATTTCATATAATAAATTAAAAAGAAAAGAAAATCAATATCTATATAAATTAGAATGTGCAGTTGCTGGTATATGATTATATTGCTATGTCACTGAAATTTGTTTGTATTTTGTGATTAAATTGTTTGAATGGGATATATTCCTGCAGTGTAGTTAAGTTTGCAATGTTGTGATTTTCTATTTCTTGCAATGTTGTTACACTAGTTACATTGATCACATTCCTGCTCAGCTGATGCCTGCTGCTCATCCTGCCTGGCCTCATTTGATGCTGAGGACATAACATGGATCCTCTTTGTGAGCAATGAAAAGCTGCTGTAGTGCAAGTGGCATGTATATATACCAATCAGTCAGAACATTAAAACCTCCTGCCTAATGTTATGTAGGTCCCTTATGTGCTGCCAAAACACCTCTGACATATCGAGGCATGGACTCTACAACACCTATGAAGGTGTCCTATGGCATCTGGAACCAAGACAATAGCAACAGATCATTTAAGTCCTGTAAGTTGCGAGGTGGGGCCTCCATGGCTTGTTTTTCCAGCACAACCCACAGATGCTCATTTGGAGTGAGATCTGGAGAATATGGAGGCCAAGTCACCACCTTGAACTCTTTCTCATGTTTCTGAAACCATTCCTGGACAATTTTTGCACTGTGGTAGGGCACATTATCCTGCTGAAAGAAGCCTCTGCCATCAGAGAATACCGTTGCCAAGAAAAGGGGTACTTGGTCTGCAACAATGTTTAGGTAGGCGGTATGTGTCAAGGTAACATCCATATGAATACCAGGACCCCAGCAGGTTTCCCAGCAGAACATTGCCCAGAACATCATGCTTCCGTTGCCTTGCCTTCTTCTCATAGTGCATCCTGGTGCCATCTCTTCCTCAGGTAAACGACACACATGCACCTGGTAATCCACATGATTTAAAAGAAAACGTATCTCTTCACACCAGGCCACCTTCTTTCATTGGTCCGTGGTCCAGTTCTGGCACTCACATGCACATTCCAGGTGCTTTCAGTGGTGGACAGGAGTCAGTATGGGCACTCTGAATGGTCTGCGGCTACGCAGACCCATATGCAGCAATCTACAGTGCACTGTGTGTTTTTACACCTTACTATCAAAGCCAGCCTTAACTTTTTCAGCAATTTGTACTACAGTAACTCTTCTGTGGGATTTCTACAGGTGGGATAGCCTTTTCTCCCCATGCAATCAATGAGCCTGGGGCAGGGGCAGGCTGGGCTGGGGGGCAGGGGTGCATGTTCCCCCTGGGCCAGTCCCATAGTGGGCAACCATGGGCTGGGTCGCTGGGCCACCTGCATTTTTACTCCTTTAAAATAGGCTGTTGAATTGAGTCTTGCCCCCTGGGCCAAAATTTGCCAGCCCTCCCCTGGCCTGGGGTGCCCATGACCTTGTCACTGGTTCACCGGCTGTCCTTCCTTGGACCACTTCTGGTAGGTACTATCCACTGCATACTGGGAGCACCCCACAAGAGACCTGGCATTTTGGAGATGATCTAACCCACTTGTCTAGTCATCACAATTTGGCCCTTGTCAAAGTTGCTCTGATTCTTATTCTTGACAACTTTTTCTGCCTCCAACACATCAACTTCAAGAGCTGATTGTTCATGGCTGTCTAAAATATCCCACCATATATATAGCATTACAAGAATACAAGTATAGACAATATCTCCCATATTTAACACCAATATTAAATAAACCATGGTACATACTATATGGGATATACTAAGGAATATCTCTGCCCTTACACACACAGCAATAGCAATGTAATCAAATATTAATTTAGAACAAGCTATAAATGAGATAAAATTGATTGAATGGGTCCCCAAAATAATAAACGCATACAGAGTCAATTAGAGACAAAGTACAAATGTGCAATATCTCATGTAAATCAAAAAGACATTTGCTTTCCTTAGTTTAATTTGCACTTGTCCAATTAAAACAAATTGCTGTTTGCTTCCTGGTGGTTACTACATATTTGTACGATGTTAATAAATTATCCCAACAAAAATGTCACACAAATACAGTTAAAATATTAAGTAACAAGTAATTATGTTAAATGTAAGTAACAATATAAGGCAAGCAACATAAAAGTATTTAATACACTAATCTTTTTTGAAGGAATCAAAATTGGACTCCAAGATATGTGGTGAATGATAAGGTACCATTTTTTGTAAAATATAGTTCATGTAGGCATTGTGGAAGTCAAATAATTGGATGAAGTGGTTTCAAATTAATAACCATCAATTTAATTGGCTTTATCAGAAAATATGCGAATAGCATGTTAGTGCGTATTTATCAATAACACGTGCGAACACTTCTGCATACACTTATACACACATTCACTTGTAAATAGTTCACCTTAATAAACTTCCAATGCACAGTCTTTTATAATCAAATGTAATACATTTAAGAGTTTAATATAATAATGTTAAAACCACTTTATTGATATCTAAGGTTCAGGATATAGGAAACATATCATGTTTAGTGTCATTTTAATCCACTTTTCACCATCAGACATCCGCTAATATCGGCTAAGCGATCGCACCTTGCATATGCAAGTTATGGATGATAAAGCATAAATGGTCAAAATTATACTGTGTTTGTAATGCTAATAGACCGGTTTAAACCAGCTTTTCAGAGGGAAAACAGATAGGCAGCTGTTGGGGAGCTGACCCCCACCCTTGGAGGGCATCGTTTGAACTGACCTATGACCTGCATTATACTGGACTGTCCTGAATCCTGAACCAATGGAACAATGCTATGACATCACTACTGTTTTTTGTGTACCACAAACTGTATATAAACCAGCCAGTGAGACCATCATAGAGTCTACTTTCACAACAGACTTCAGGATTGAATGACTGTTTGCTGGACCCAGTGCGCTGTGTATGTATCGGCTGTACTTTATTTCATTGAATTGTTATTTGTTGCATCCTGCTTTTAAATCTATTTGTGTGTTGGAACCACATAAATCGCAGCGGACAATTTTCATTGATAGCGACCAGACGAACATAACAGCATATAGTGACAAAAATCCCCAAGGAATAGTAACAATATAACAATTGGACAAAGGCCAATCATTGTGGTTGTATAGTCTCAGTAAGATTAGCTCTTCTTGACAATTACAATTGTTATAAAAAAAAGGAACAAGTTATCGAGTTACAACCATAAGTTTTCAACACATTTTTCTCCTAACTAATTAAGTCCCAGAAACATTGCCTTAGAGGTATATGTTCTTTCTCTCTATAAGTTGAGTTCCAAACTGGTTACTTAAATATTCAAAGGTAGTAAGTATAATAGTGCAAAATAAGATATGTGATAATTGAAAATATAATAGCAAACAGAAATAGTCGCAATGTAAGCCAGAATGATAGTAGGGCTCCATTTGGGACAAAAAATTAAGACAAGTATCAAATTGTGCTCCAATGTTGATAATCAGTTTCACCTGATAAATCCAAATGAAGGAATTAGAATAACTTACCGGTACTTAAGAATCATCCATTGTGGAACTGTAGGGAATTACCAATTATATGTTACAGAATATACCAATAAACACCTTACATTAGAGGGGTGAGATTTCTGAACTCTCTAATATGAAGTATTCTGCCTGCTGAGACCACTTCTTTTCTACAGATGGCTGCCTGAGATTCTGCATAGGATCAAGCGTGATTAGCAATACAGATGAGAGACACCATATTTTGAATCTACCAGAGCCCCCTTAAAGAAGCCTGGATATAAATGCAAGATGCTCATTGATTGCAATCCCAGGCAACCCCACTTGACAGTATCCAACAAACAGAACAGAAGAGACCCTGTAGTCTAGAACTAGACACTGTAGTCTAGAAAAAGCAAAAGTTCATGGCTTGTGGAATGGATATGTAATTAGAAGACTAATCAAAGGTCAGGTCATGAGTTAGTATTAAGTAGTAAGTCAAACATTCAGAATATTGACCGAGGTACAATACACAATACACAATACACTCTACACTTAGACAAAGAGCCAGTGAATGCCAGGAAAACAGCATAGAAGCCCAGATGACATCATGATGGTTGTACAAAAACACAATTAGTAGCAATAAACAGATATTTGATCAGGCAATATAAAATATCATGATTTACATTATATTCAGTTTTTTTTATGCCTGCATGAAATTATGTTCATGGCAGGTATAAATATTAATGAATGTTAATGAAAGTGAGAACATCCTATATACTTCCTGGGGCATGCTCACTGTGCTCCAGAAAAACTTTCTGCATCATCATCAAACTGTATGAAGCACATGATCATCAGCACACATGATATCCCCAAGCAACATATAATTTGAAGCACTACTAAAGCATATTAAAAGGAAGTAGTGGAGAAGGACAAAGGAGAACCGTTTTATAGTTTATTTTTTCAAGAAACGCATATGTGTTAATAACACTACATTGCATTTCAAGCTTTTTACTCAGTCTGTACTATGATTGTTTGTATAGTCCTGGTTCACCGGATTGTGTTGCAGTGTCAGGCCCTTAGGCTGACCGCTAAAGCTGCAGCAAAGGGGCTCTCTCATCCCAGGGTAAATTGGCTAATGTGGGCAAACAGTACTCTCTTCACACACAGGTGTGATATTTTAATTAACATTTAGTTATATAGCACCTACATATTCCACAGTGCTTTGCAACTACATAAATGAACAAGCATTGACAGATTAGGCAGGTGAGTGGTGCACAGTTGGTGAAAATAAAGCTTGTAGGTTGTAAATAAATTACTGTACATTTATTTGCATTCTAATATATATCTTGTATCTGTTAGGAACCCCTCCAGCCAGTACATTAAAACCCAGAGTCTGCTCTGAAAGTCTGGTGTTCACTGGAGCCCCTAGTGGTGGGGACAGACTTGGCCGCAGACAAACAGAGGGTCGTGAGATGTGCACTGACTGGGGAGAACCCAGCTATAGAGTGTAGAAGCAAACAGCAGAATGAAATCCAGGCAAAAGTGAATCCATTCAAGGGTCGAGGGCCGGCAGCAGACAACGTATCCAGTAAACAAGCCGAGGTCAGAGGTCACAGGCAAAACAGCAGCGTAAGAGTCCAGGCAATAGATCAAGGGGCACAGGCAGTCAAACGTAGTCAGATATTTAGGCAAGGGTCGGCAACAATAAACAGGTACAAAGGCAAGCAGGTACAGAGAGCAGGCTAGAGCACTGAAGCAGGAACTATAACCGGCAGGAAGGGCTTGTCCCGACCATTGCCTAGGCGGAAATGACGTCCCGGTCTTCGTGACGACGGCTGGGACTCTGAGGCTGGGCAGGAAGCGAGTCGCGGCAGTGCCGGAGCCACCGCGGCTCGTAACAGTACCCCCCTTTCCTTGAGGAGGGGTCAAGGAACCACGACACCAAGGTTTCTCGGGAAACTTTTTTAAGAAATCAGCAAATAGTTTGTCTGAGTGCAGATTCCGTAGAGGTACCCAGGACCGTTCCTCAGAGCCGTACCCTTTTATAATGAACTAAGTAGTGGACCTGACCCTGGACCTTCTTTGAATCCAGGATCTTCTCCACTACAAACTCTTGATGTCCATCCACCGAAACTGGTTGAGGTTTTGAGGACTGTCGAGGTTTTAATTTACTGGAAGACCGGGCAGGTTTCAACAAAGAGCAGTGGAATGTACTGGGAATTTTTAAAGATTCAGGAAGATTCAGTTTGAAGGCCACTGGGTTGACTTACTTCCGGATGGTAAATGGACCAATAAATTTAGGTCCTAATTTCTTGCACGGCTGACGGAGTCTTATATTCCGAGTAGAGAGCCACACTGAGACTCCAACCTTGAAAGAACAAGTGAAACGATGTAAGTCAGCAAAGACTTTAGACCTAAAGGAAGCTAGGAGTAAAGACTGGTGCACTGATTTCCAGATCTTCCTAAGGTGGGTGGCCATGGCTCTGGTTTCAGGTGGTCTATCAGTGGATAGAGTGGATAAGGAGTTGACTCTGGGATGGTACCCCAGGTTGCAGTAAAAAGGAGAGTATCGGGAAGACGTGTGGCATGCTTTGTTGTACGCAAATTCGTCCCAGAGAAGGAGGTCAGCCCAGTCACCATGGTGTTTGGAAATATACAATCGCAGATACTGCTCCAAGGATTGGTTTACCCTTTCGGTTTGTCCGTTTGACTGCAGATGGTAGGCGGATGATAGACTGAGACTGATGCCTAGAAGGGAGCAGAAGGCCTTCCAGAAGACTGTGATGAATTGTAAACCTCGGTCTGACACAATATCTTCCGGTAGCCCATGGTAACGGAATATATGTTTGACGAACAAGGTGGCCAAAGAACAAGCAGAACGTAACTTGGTCAAAGGAATAAAATGGGCCATTTTACTGAACCGGTCCACAGTTACCCAGATGGTGTTGCACCCGGAAGATAGAGGTAAATCAACTATGAAGTCCATGGACACATGGGTCCAAGGTCTGAGCGGGATAGGTATCGGCATTAATAGCCCAGAAGGGGAACTTCAGGAAACTTTGTTCTTGGACACAGGTCACAGGATGATATATACTCTCTTACATCCGCAGATAATGATGGCCACCAGACAGTACGAGAGACAATTTCAATGGTCTTGGCAATATCGGGATATCCAGAAGCCTTGTTATCATGACACTGTGAGAGGACCGACTTTCTGAGGTGTTCAGGCATGAAAAGTTTGCCCACTGGCGTTTCAGAAGGTGCCTGTGGTTTACACTGCTGAAGGGTTTTACCCAGTTTCCAAGTGAAGGCAATCAAAATAGAAGAAGCTGGAATAATGGAACAGGGAAGGTAATAATAAAATGGAAATGGGAGAAGAAGAGGTACCACCGTGCTTGCCCGGAGTTCAACCTTTTAGCGGTCAGTATAGATGGTGATAGTATGTTTTGCCCCTTCACGCCAGTGGCGCCATTCTTCTAATGCCCATTTGATGGCCAGTAATTCACGATTGCCCACATTGTAATGTTCTTCAGCAGAAGAGAATTTTCGAGACAAATAAGCACAGGGATGAAGGCTGTGATCTTTAGGTTCTTTCTAAGACAATACGGCTCCAACTCCTACATCCGAAGCATCAACTTCAACAATGAAAGGAAGGTCTGGATTAGGATGTCTCAGAACTGGGGCAGACATGAAAGTATGTTTCAAGGCTTTGAAGGCGGAAACTGCAGTAGGCGGCCAGGCTTTAGGATCAGCACGCTTGCGGGTCAGAGCTGTGATGGGGGCGATGAGAATAGAAAAAGAACTGATAAACTTCCTATAATAATTGGCGAATCCCAGGAACCTTTGGATGGCCTTCAAATTAGAGGGTTGCCCCCAATCGAGAATAGCCTGTACCTTTGTGGGGTCCATAGCAAAGCCTTCAGGAGAAATGACATATTCCAGAAAAGTGACCCTGGAGACTTCGAATTCACATTTTTCTAGTTTAGCGTACAGATGATGATGACGGTGCTTCAGAAGTACTTGTCGAACATGTTCCCGGTGTTGTTCTAATGAGCGGGAATAAATCAGTATGTCATCTAAATAGACCACTACGAAGGAACCCAAGAATTCGCGAAGGACATCGGTAATTAAGTATTGAAAAACAGCTGGAGCGTTGCTGAGGCCGAAGGGCATGACCAGGTATTCATAATGGCCCGTTTGAGTATTAAAGGTTGTCTTCCATTCGTCATCACTTCGGATATGTATCAGATTGTAGGCCCCTCGTAGGTCAATTTTAGAATAGATTTTAGCTCCTTTCAGTTGATTGAAGATGGCTAAGATAAGTGGCAAGGGATAAGTATTTTTAATGGTTATTTTATTTAACCCTCTGTAATCGATACATGGCCTAAGCCCGCCGTCTTTTTTAGCCACAAAGAAGGAGACTTGGAAGGCCGAATAAAGCCTTTTTGCAGGTTCTCCTTTACATACGATTCTATGGCTTGGGTCTCTGGAATAGATAAAGAATATCATCTTCCCTTGGGCAACCTAGAACCAGGGATAAGATCAATTGCACAATCGTACTCTCGGTGAGGAGGAAGAATATCTGCTTCCTTCTTAGAGAAAACATCAGAGAATTCATGGTAATGAAAAGGCAACCGCTCAGGGCAGATCTGAGTAATTCTGAGTGGTAGAGACAAGCATGAGGAATGACATTGAGGACCCCACTTGATGATCTCACCCTTGGTCCAGTCGATACAAGGATTGTGAAGAACAAGCCAGGGGTGACCCAAAATTAAAGGAACTGAAGGGCAATGAATGAGATACAGAAAGATGGTCTCGGAGTGGAGGGCACCCAAGTTTAACTGCAGAGGAGGAGAGCGATGATGAATTTCACTCTTATCCAGGCGATTCCCGTCAAAACCATGAACAGTGATGATGGATTCCAGAGGAACGGCCGAGAAACCCAGGGACCGGGCGAGGGCCAAGTCCAAAAAGTTTCCGGCAGCTCCACTGTCCAGGAACGGAAATATCCCACCCGTTATAAGTGATCTGAGCAGGTACAAGCAGGGAATCTTTCGGAGAGATGACTTGTAGGCCTAAGTGGACACTCTCCTTGTTCACTTGGCCTGGTCTTTTCCCGGTTTCACGGGGGCAGAAACGGAGCAGATGGCTCTTCCCTCCACAGTACAAGCAGAGATCCAAAGTACGCCTCCGGGTACGTTCCTCAGACGACAGTCAATATGCTCCCAGCTGCATAGGCTCGACCTGGTCAGTGGATGAAGTTTGGAAAGACGTAGGAGAAAAGGATGAAGGATTTTCCTTCTCAGCTTTCCTTTCCCGGAATCTTCTGTCGATCCGAATTGCTAGCTGCATGAGCTTCTCGAGAGATGCCGCAGTGTGATACTGGACAAGGGAATCTTTCATTTGTTCTGAGAGCCCCAGCTGGAACTGACTACGGAGAGCTGAGTCATTCCATTCACAATCTGAGGCCCGACGTCTAAAATTGGAGCAATATTCCTCCGCGGACCGCCGTCCTTGTACTAAAGATCGTAGCTGCGCTTCTGCAGAAGCCACTCGGTCCGGGTCGTCATAAATAAAACCAAGAGCAGAAAAGAATGCGTCCACAGATTGTAATTGGGGACTATTGGGATCCAAGCTGAAAGCCCAAGATTGAGGATCCCCTTGTAACAAGGAAATCACTATCCCCACTCTTTGTTGTGGTGATCCGGACGAGAGTGGTCTCAATTTGAAATAAAGCTTGAAGCTTTCACGGAAGTTGTGGAAGAGTCTGCGGTCTCCTAAAAAAACGATCTGGTAAATTCATCTTTGTCTCCACCACAGAAGGCTGAGCGGCTCCTGGACCATTTGGGACAAGGTCTGGATTTGCCCTGCCAATACTTGCGTCGGACTTGGTTCCATAGGACCGAATGCAAAAAAATTCACTCCCTATAGTGTATACTTTTTCGGCCAGTTATAATGTTAGGAACCCCTCCAGCCAGTACATCAAAACCCGGAGTCTGCTCTGAAAGTCTGGTGTTCACTGGAGCCCCTAGTAGTGGGGACAGACTTGGCCGCAGACAAACAGAGGGTCGTGAGATGTGCACTGACTGGGGAGAACCCCTCGAGTGTGTAGGAGCAACAGCAGAGTGAATCCAAGCAAGGGTCGGGGACCGGCAGCAGACAACGTATCCAGTAAACAAGCCGAGGTCAGAGGTCACAGGAAAAAAAACAGCGTAAGAGTCCAGGCAATAGATCAAGGGGCACAGGCAGTCAAACATAGTCAGATATCCAGGCAAGGGTTGGCAACAATAAACAGGTACAAAGGCAAGCAGGTACAGAGAGCAGGCTAGAGCACTGAAGCAGGAACTATAACCGGCCGGGACCAGGCGGAAATGACATCCCGTCATGATGATGGCCGGGACTCTGAGGCTGGGCAGGAAGCGAGTCGTGGCGGTGCCCGGAGCCGCCGCGATTCGTAACAGTATCATCACAAAAATCACAGGAACACCATTGACTTTTGTGAAGATACGTGGTTCCCAAATCACTCAGACACGGTATTAGAGTAAAAAAAAAAGGATGATTTATTCTGCAGAACAGGATTAAATACAGCACCGGCCCACTTAATGACAGCAGGTCCAACAAGTGAGGAAATCAGTTCAAATAAGTCCAGTGATATATGTTCCACAGCGCATCTCTGGCAGAGCATCACCTTTTGGACAAACGTTAGTCACACATGTGTCCAGCTCCCAGGCTAGCCTCTGTTATCACCTCCTAATCCCACCTTGGGAAGTGCCTGCCCAGGGGAGCTGCAAAAGTTCTCGATTGTTGGGCTTCTTACACTATCCAGCCCCCTCCCCTACCTCTCCCGGGGTCTTCCCTGAGGTGACCCCTACTCAGTCCGGTCCCTGGCTGGCTGTAGAGCTCACTAGTGGACAATATGGAGCAAACAGAAATAACAATGGTAGCTTAATTCACTCAACTCCTAAGTGTTCCTTGTGGAGGTGGAATTTAACCCCTGAAGTCTTCTCTAAGGAGATGTTATAGTTACATCACTGATACTTCCTGATAGCAACATGGCTAAAAAGTGCAGTTCAGGTATGGATTAGATTAAGGGGTTGTTATACCATACACCATGCCCATTGCTTTACAACTTTCTTAATACAACACACTACACTCGGCATCACAATTGTAATAATCATTCTTTATCTTTTAATTGGCCTAATGGGAGATATTGAGCTCACTTTTCCAGGAACTAAAATGCCCCTGATGCTGAACAAGCACACTCTACAACACTCCTATCATCCTGCTCTTTGGCTTTTGGATAACAGACTCATATTTCCCATAATCAGGGAAAATCGGATCAAGCCCAGTAAGCAAAGACATTTTATTTTGTTGCGGGCACTTGCCCCCATAACATCCAAGTGGCCTCTCTGAACAGAGCAGGATTCGGAATAGGCACTGGGATATAGGGGATCAGCGTATGTGCAGTGAAGCAAATTCTGGCAGGGGGTGCTGGAGATGTCAGGGCTGATCCTGCCCCT
This sequence comes from Mixophyes fleayi, assembly GCF_038048845.1. Lineage (NCBI taxonomy): Eukaryota > Metazoa > Chordata > Amphibia > Anura > Limnodynastidae > Mixophyes > Mixophyes fleayi. Next base: position 194,042,881 of record NC_134405.1, read on the forward strand.
AACACTTACAGTATTTCTTAACTAGACTGGGTTTCTCACATGGGATGAGGTTGCCCAGTTCTCCATTCTAGATACCAATTATCTCTCTCTCAGCACGGAGTCACTTTTTTAAGATTTCAACTGTAACACATTTAAGTTCTCTTCTTCACAAAGTTGACACATGCTTTGCCGTTACACTGAACTTTGCACTTCTCACCTTACTCTCAACATGAAAACTCTCTCATTCTTCTTCTGCTCTCGACTATCAATTCGAACTAGAACTCTGCACCCACCTCCCCTGTATAAAGGCATCACATGCTCTTGTTCCACAAGGGGGTGTTGCAGATTTTTCAAAACTGCTTGACAGATAAGATTTTAATTAATTTTTATTGTTGACAGCAGTTAGAAACAATTCTGTTTGGTATTTGCAGACCTCTTAGTAACATCAATATATGGATGTCAGCTTACTTATACATTTGGTATCATGCTTAAAGTTGCTCCACTGTCTTGTTTTCCAGCCACATTGGTGAGTAGGAGGAAATTGTAAACAGATGGATGTTTGATTCTCTAACACTTTTACTTTAATTAAACAAATAATATACTTAGCATGTAATCATCAGTAAAACAATTAAACACCAAGCATAGGTTAACAGCATGGATGATACAAGTATGTCTATTATATATGCAGCAAGAAAATGCAAGTAAAATGTAATTTTCCAGTTGTGTCCTTGCCTTAATGTATGTTCTTACGAGATCTAAATACATGCTTGTGACCACATTGGGACTGAGACTTGAACACTACAAAAGCTGTATTCATAGCTTGCAGATCATGAAGCGATTTTTGATTATTTTTATATATGTTTACTTTTCACCTAAAGTATATATTTTTTGTAATATGTTTTCCTCCTTTGAGAAATCCTGTGACTATTGATTACTTGATTAGTGAAGTGTCTCTTTGTAAGTGTTCTTATTGCATTTCTATTAATTAGGTGAGTATCATGCAGTACACTTAGTCTACCACCAGATTTCATACTGAATCACTCAATATGCGCATGCGCCATGAACCCCATTCATGAATGAAATAACTGTATATAAATCAATAAAAAAGCATCTAGCACATGGTTGTCCCAGCACGCCTGTAAATGTGGCCCAGAAGGAGTTTTGGTTGTGGCAAGGGGGCAGCGCTGTTAATGGAAAAAAAAATCCTGCAAAAAAAAAAGAAATGAAAATACTTACCTTGCGGTCACGCGGTACCGTCAGCTGGTATACCGGCTCCCTCCCTTGTCTCCTCCGTGCGGTGCTCGCAGTGAATGTCGTCCATTGCGGAGCGCAGCACAGAGGAGACACCTGCGCGAGAAGAACAATCAGCAGCACAGAATTGGAGAAAAGAAGAGAAGAGGACAGGAGAACAAGCCGATTAAAAGGTAAGTTAAGGGGGATTTTTTTTATTATTTCAAGAGACACTGACAAGGGAACAAAAGTCACCTGGTCCTGGAGCATCATGGACCTTATATTCCTGCTACATACTTCTGCTTGTATTACTAATGGGGCGATATATATTATTCTCTTTGGCCCATTATAAGTAGCTATCCCTTAACTAACATAGGAGTGTAATTATCAAAACAGGTGACAATTTGGGGTCACAGTGGTGTATATGTCAGGTACCGCAGGCCTGGTCAGGGCACCCTGATATACAATGCCTGGCTTAAATGCACTTTATTGATATTGCATCGAAGCAATACAAAAAGTGATTATAGTATAATAGCTAGAGAGGATTTGTTGAACAGGGCGATTGAAAGGTAAGTAGAGGGGGATTTGAAAAAAAGTGATATATATATATATATATATATATATCATGTTTCTTCTCATATATATATATATGTTTACTATGTTTTCAATGGTTTTTTGGATGATCAGTTATTGTTAGTGTATCTTATGTGCGGCCCAAACCAACTCATCGTCTTCCAATGTGGCCCAGGGAAGCTAAAAGGTTGGACACCCCTGATCTAGCACAATCAGAACCAGCACCAGCCCATTCTAACCTCCATTTGGGAGGTTGACTAAAATAGCACCACCAATAGGCTCTAAGCATCTATGTGCTTTGGGTATCAGAGTAGTAGGTAAAATTGGGACTTTGGAGCAACTGTGCCATCCCAGAGATGCTATAAACCCTCTTTCCACCACCCAACTCCTGCTCCACCTTCCATTATAGTATCATATAATAATAAATAATGAATAAAGCAAAGGGTTAAAAACCTTTTAGATACTGTAGGGATTCTACATTTTGTTTCCAATGGATCAGAACTTTCCCAGTATGCTACAAGAAGATAGAACAAATGGTAGAAAAAAAGAATTATGCTAAAGTGGTTAAACAGGGTGCTTAGAATGTATTTGATTTCAATTCCAGAAATGTTAACCCTTGTAATAGTGTTCCATTTACTTATTCATACAATACAGTATGCAATGAATGAACTACAGTTCTGTAGAATAGGGTTGGTTATGAATTCCCTATGGAATAAATACCGACACTTATCCTGCAGGCATGAAAATGCTGACAGGGTACCAGGGGTCCACCAGGGCCGGACTGGCCATCTGGCACTTCTGGCAAATGGCAGAAGGGCCGATGGGCAGATGGGCCGGTCCGGTCCTGGGGAGTCGGTGCACGGTGTACTGACAGCGTACACCGTGCACTGACACAGCGTGCATTGACAACATGATGGCTGGCTCCTCCCCAGGAACCAGCGCTACACTGTCGAGTCGGCCAGGTCTGAGGAGCGTGGAACACAAGAAGAAATAAAACAGAAACAGGAGGAGAAAAGAAGATGAAAAGGTAAGTACAGTAAAACGGGGGGAGGGAGATAGCGGGTGACGGATGCCACACAGAAAACAGGAAAAGGGGAAAAAGAATGGCACACAGGGAAAGGGGCTGAAAGAATGGCACACAGAAAACAGGAAAAGGGGGAAAAGAATGGCACACAGAAAACAGGAAAAGGGGGAAAAGAATGGCACACAGAAAACAGGAAAAGGGGGAAAAGAATGGCACACAGGAAAAGGGGGAAAAGGATGGCACACAGAAAAAAGGGAAAGGGGGAAAAAAATAGCACACAGGAAAAGGGGGAAAAGAATGGCACACAGGAAAAGGGGGAAAAGAATGGCACACAGGAAAAGGGGGAAAAGAATGGCACACAGAAAACAGGGAAAGGGGGAAAAGAATGGCACACAGAAAACAGGGAAAGGGGGAAAAGAATGGCACACAGATAAAGGGAAAGGGGCTGAAAGAATGGCATGCAGAAAACTGGAAAAGGGGGGAGAGAATGGCACGCAGAAAATAGGAAAAGGGGGGAGAGAATGGCACGCAGAAAACAGGAAAGGGGGGAGAGAATGGCACACAGAAAAAGGGAAAGGGGGGACAGAATGGCACACAGAAAAAGGGAAAGGGGGGAGAGAATGGCACGCAGAAAACAGGAAAAGGGGGGAGAGAATGGCACGCAGAAAACAGGAAAAGGGGGGAGAGAATGGCACACAGAAAAAGGGAAAGGGGGGGGAGAATGGCACACAGAAAAAGGGAAAGGAGGGGACAGAATGGCACACAGAAAAAGGGAAAGGGGGGAGAGAATGGCACACAGAAAACAGGAAAAGGGGGGAGAGAATGGCACACAGAAAAAGGGAAAGGGATGAGAGAATGGCACACAGAAAAAGGGAAAGGGGGAACAGGATGGCACACAGAAAAAGGGAAAGGGGGGAGAGAATGGCACACAGAAAAAGGTGAAACGGGGGGGAAGGAGGGCACACAGAAAACAGGGGGGGGGAGAAAAGTGAGGATGCCACACAGGGGGGATGGGAGAGAAGAGAAAGGATGCCACACGAGGGGAGGGGGGGGGGGGTGCTGTATATTCCTACTGGATATTTATATAACCTCACATTTTATGCAAATGTAATTGTTGTTAATATGTTTACTCTGTGGCATAATATGATTTGGGGCACTACTGTATGGCATAATAAGATTTGGGGGCACTACTGTATGGCATAATATGATTTGGGGGCACTATTGAGGTATAATATCAACTGGGGGCAGTATTATGGTATAATATAATTTGGGGCCACTATTGTACGAACTGGGGCACTATTGTGGCATAATATGATTTGGGGGCTATTAATTGAAAGTGGGGCTGTTTGGGAAAAAAATAATGTCTATTTATTAAATGTGAATAGGAATTATTTAATGGCATTGATGGTTGGGGGAAATAGGTATATTTCTTAAACGTAAATGCGATTTATTTTTTGCTGGGGTTGTTTGGAGGGAGGTATATAGGTTTATTTATTAAACGTGAATACTACAATTTTAATGTTGAGGCTAGAGGGAGGCCTAATTATAAAACATGGGTTGCATTGATTAAACACCAGGGCTGGTTGGAGGTTTCTAAATTACATGTACCCATTTTTTTTTCCAAATAGGGCCTCCAACATTCGAGGATCCAGACAAGCAGCAACTAAAGACACCAGCAGCCACAGGTGGTGTAAGTGACAAGAACACTGGTGGGGAAGTCCCGAATTTTGGTGACTGTCTCGTTTAGTGAGATAATAGGGCCCCCTGTCTTAAATAACCCAGGCCCCCCGAGCGTTAATCCAGCTCTGGTTAGCAGGAGGAATCTGATAGTTGCTCCCAGTCCCTGGATAGGACACAGCCTGCAGAGCAAGCCGAGGAGCTCTAGGTCTCACAAGATTTAGTAATCTCATGAGACAAAGAGCTTCCCTGCTCACTCTACAGGAAGTTCACACCCTTATGGATGTCAGCAGCACCAGAAGCATAGATAACTACAGTGGGCAGGGGGTGTCATAATGTGCCTGGGGAGATGGCGTGATGTGGCTGGGAGGGCGTGATAAATGTAATGTTTTATTATAATGTATGTATCAATGCCCCATATTGGCCACACCCATAACACAATGTGACCACGCCCTTTTCGTACGGCGCCGCTGCGCGGCGGCACACAATTTTTTTTCTTCTGGACCTGAGGTGGGCCTGTGTACTTTAAATGCCAGGGCTGATTTTAAGTCCCAGTCCAGCCCTGGGGCACACACAGGATCTTTAACGGGGGGAAACATAGAGAGAGCTGCTGCGCATGCGGCCGCGCATGTGCAGCAGCTCCATTTAGGCGGCACTGCACTGCACTGAACAGCAGCCGCAGCGCTGTCAAAGAAGCGTCCGCAGCAGTGCTGTATTGTACTACAATACAGCACCGCCGCAGATGCTTCTTTGACAGCGTCGCGGCTGCTGTATAGTACAGTGCCGCTAGGTAGGGACACTGTTCTTCGTTGAGGGGAGGGGTTTCTGGAGAACCAGAAACCCCCTTGCGTGCGCCCTTGGGTACTGGCATTTTAATTTGCCTGACACTGATAAGATGATAAGATACCGGCATTGTGATTGCCGACAGTCACAATGTCGACATCAAATCAGCAATGCCAGTGGGTCGACTATTTATACACAATATAATAATACTTAGGAGGTGGACCTGGCTAAGGTGGTCCACCCTCCCAAAGCCCGTGATATGTTCCTCTGAGAATGAGCAGAGACTGGTGCATGCACAGCGACTTCATTGTGCATGCATGCTCAGATAACCAGACTGGGGGTCCCAGGAGTTACCAGTTCCCCTCACCTCTGGGCCCTGTAGCAACCATACTCCCCTTACCGGTGGTAGTTCTACAATTGTGCAAGTGATATATTCCTAGGTATATCAGGGGATGTGTTCAAGATTAATAATGCTGCAGTCACATGAACATGTCTGTACTGTATTTAGCCTCCTTTTGCTCTTCAGGTGTAAGATCCCGCAAGTCAACGATTTTCAACACATACACATTTTTGTATGTAATCACAGTATGCAAATGTGCAAAAAATGCACTAGTATTGGAAAACAAAACTATACACACACACACATATATATATCTATATATATATATATATATATATATATATATATATATATATATATCTTTATAGTTTGCAATATGCAAATATCATATGCAATATTTGGACAAAAGTATTTGGCCACACCTGTTAATTATTGAATTGAGGTCTTTTATTCAGACCCGTTGCCAAGCACCTAGCCATGCAGTCTACTTTTGTAAACATTTATGATATAAAATGGCTCAGTGACTTCAAGCGTGGTGGTGTGATAGGATGCCAGGTTTGCAATAAGATGGTACGTGAAATTTCATCCCTGCTGCAAATTCCACAGTCAACTGTAAGTTAAGTTATTAGAAAGTGGAAGAGTTTAGTCACAACAACAACAACTCAGCCACAAAGCGTAAGACCACGTAAAATCACAGACCAGAGTCAACAAAGGCGTAAAAAGTCATCAACGCTCTGCTGATTCCATAGCCGGAGAGTTCAGAACTTCCACCAGCATTAATGTAAGCAAAAAAAATGTGCGAAGGGAGCTTAATGGAATAGGTTTACATGGCCGAGCAGCTGCATGCAAGCCTCACGTCACCAAGACCAATGCCAAGCGTTGGATGGAGTGAAGTAAAGCACACCAACACTGTATTGTGGAGGAGTGGAAACGTGTTCTGTGGAGCGACAAATCATGCTTCTCTGTTTGGAAGTCAGATGGCCGAGTCTGGGTTTGGCGGATGCCGGGAGAACGTTACCTGCCTGACTGCTGTTACAACTCACCTGTCCTCACTCCAGCGCCGCGATCCTCTCTTTCTTCCGGGTCGCAGCGGCGCTGTTATATGTCAGTCGGGGCGGGGAATTCAAATCTGCAACACTACTAAAGTCCTGCTCTGACGCCTGGACAACGTCAGAGCTTCCTATGTACCCTGACTAGGCGCTTCTCGTGTGTCTCCCGTGTACCAGTTCCTTGCAGGCTTTTCAGACATTAACTCCACGTGTACCAGACCCCGGCTTGCTGACTACGTATTATCTCCACTCCAAGTGTACCAGACCCAGGCTTGCTGACAACATATTCATCTCCATTCCAAGTGTACCAGACCTCGGCTATCCTGATACTACCTTCCAGTTCCAGTGTTATCGTGGGCTACCTCCTACATCCTTACCTATAGAGGCAGACCAGTGGACCGCGACCTGCGATCCTCCGCAGCAAAGCCCATCCCGCCTTGCGGCGGTTCTTGGTGAACACCAGGGGGTTCGTTAGACTCCGCACTACCGGCCGGCCAGCGCTGATCTAGAGTAAGGCAAGTACTCCATATTCATTACTTACATTGCTACATAATTGTTACAGTTTGCTCTGACCAAAAATAGGGATACTTCAGGAGACCCCTCCCCTAGGGATTTGCTCCAACACCTATTAGGAAAAGTAGAGAAACAGGAATCCAATCAGGATCAATTACTAAAATTTCTACAGGGACTATCAGCCTGAATGGATACCTTATAAACAACTTTAGCGGCCTCCGGGATGGCATCAGCTCCCGTTCAGGCTCCTCCAGCCGCTCCTTCACCTGCAGGTGCAGCATCATCTTTGCGTATTCCTAACCCACCTAAGTTTGACGGGGAACCTAAATTATGTAGGGGATTTTTAAACCAATGTGCTATACAATTTGAGCTTCTTCCTGGAAACTTTCCTTTTGAAAAAGCAAAAGTAGCATATATGATATCCCTTTTGTCTGGTCAGGCCATAGCCTTGGCATCTCCACTCTGGGAAAGAGATGATCCCTTATTACATAATTACTCCAATTTCCTTTATACCTTCAAGAAGGTTTTGATGAGCCAGGACGAGTCGCTAACGCAGTTACCAGTATTTTTTGGCTCCGGCAAGGGAGCCTTTCTGTAGGTCAATACACTGTGCAGTTTAGAACAATGGCCTCAGAGCTCCGATGGAATAACAAAGCTTTAACAGCTGCTTTTTGGCAAGGTCTTACAGACTGAATTAAGGACAAATTGATTTCCCAAGAACTCCCTACTTCTTTGGATGACTTAATCTCCTTATGCATTAAAATTGACCTTCGCTTCAAGGAGCGATCCTTAGAAAAAGAACAATCCCGGCATGGTCCCTTTCGTCTTGCTCCTAGTTTCCAGACCCCTGTTCAGCCTCTGGAAGAACCCATGCAGCTTGGAAGAACCCACCTTTCTTTTCAGCTGAGGAGAGAGAGAGAAGGTTCAGGAATCGGTTGTGTTTGTACTGTGGCGAGGGGAGTCATCTTTTAAGTACCTGTCCTAAGCGTCCGGGAAACGACAGAACCTAACATTTAATAGGGAGGTTTCGTTAGGCTCCTCTGTTCAAATCCTCTCTTCTTTCAACACCAAAGATTGTCTTATTATTCCCTGTGAAGTAGTGGTAGGTTCCAAGGTCCACCCTCTGCATTATTGGATTTCGGGGCAGCAAGCAATTTTATTTCCTCAATGGCCACTCTCAATTAGGTATTCCTACCCAACCTTTAGAGAGGCCCATCTCCCTGACCGCTATTGATGGAGGTACCATTTCTGGAGGACATATTCTATTCAGAACCATACCTTTAACTTTCAGAGTTGGAGTACTTCATGTTAAGACCATTTCTTTTTTAGTAATTCCTAAGGCCATAAACTCCTTGATCCTAGGCCTGCCATGGCTTCGTCATCACTCTCCTGGAATAGACTGGCTTACCGGTGAGATTCTTTCCTGGAGTTCGGCTTGCCATAGCAATTGTTTGACCAAGGTAAACCCTGTTTTTTCCAAGATTAGTGCTCAACTGGGCAACCCCCAACTATTGCCAAGTCATTACCAAAGTTTTTCAGATGTCTTCTGTGAACAGGAAGCTACTGAACTTCCACCTCATAGGAGTTGGGACTGTGCTATTAATCTTCAACCTGGTAAACCTATTCCCCGTGGACGCATTTTTCCCTTGTCTGTTCCCGAAACCAATGCAGTATCTGATTACATTCAAGAAAATCTGAAGGGGCGAACCTCTTCTTTGTAAAGAAGAAGGATGGGGGCCTTCGCCCTTGTATTGATTACCGTGCCATCAATTCTATCACAGTAAAGAACAGATATCCCCTACCTTTGATCTCTGAGCTCTTAGAAAAAATAGAGACCCCCTTTATTTGATCAAAGTTGGACCTAAGAGGTGCATACAACCTAATTCCAATAAAGTAAGGGGATGAATGGAAAACAGCTTTTAATACACGGGATGGACACTTTGAATACTTGGTAATGCCCTTTGGGCTGTGCAATGCTCCTGCTGTTTTCCAAAACTTTATGAATGAGATCTTCCAAGATTTACTCTACCAATTTGTAGTTATCTACCTAGATGACATCCTTATATTTTCCCCAGATCTCGCATCTCATCGCAGACATGTAAGAGAAGTATTGAGCAGGCTTCGGAGATATCAATTATTTAGCAAACTCGAAAAATGTGTGTTCGAACAAGAGAGTCTTCCCTTCCTAGGATATATTATATCCAAGACTGGCCTTCAAATGGACCCATCCAAGCTTAAAGCCATCCTGGATTGGCCACAACCATCAGGCCTTAAAGCTACTCAGCGATTTCTAGGGTTCTCTAATTATTATCGACAGTTTATTAAGAGTTATTCTTCATTAGTAGCTCCCATTACAGCCCTCACTTGTAAATCTGCCAACCCTAAAATCTGGACTTCTGAAGCAGTGCAAGCCTTTAAGGACCTCAAGACCTTATTTTCCACAGCTCCTATTCTTTTTCAACCAGACTGTCAACAGCCCTTTTTTGTAGAGGTGGACGCATCCTCCATAGGGGTCGGAGCGGTACTATCCCAGAAAGATTCAGATGGCAAATATCATCCTTGTGGATTCTTTTCTCGCCAGTTTCTTCCTGCAGAGAAGAATTATGGAATCGGTGATAAGGAGCTCTTGGCAATCAAATTGGCTCTCTCAGAGTGGAGATATTTACTTGAGGGTGCTCAGTTTCCGGTAACAGTATACACCGATCATAAGAATTTAATTTATCTATGGTCTGCACATTGTCTAAACCCTCGTCAAGCCAGATGGGCCCTCTTCTTTTCACGCTTCAATATCAATATTACCTTCCGCCCTGGCTCAAAAAATGTCAAAGCGGATGCCCTTTCTCGCTCATTCGATGCTACCGATACCGAAGCTTCAGAGAGAGACAAACCAATCTTGGATACCAACTGTATATTGGCCTTGTCCCCATTGACCGAGAAGAGTTGTCCTCCAGGGAGAACCTTTGTAACCCCACCCCTCCGTGTTAAATTACTACATTGGGCTCACTCTTCCCTTTTCTCTGGACATGCGGGGATGCGGAAGACCTGGGAATTAGTCTCTCGAAAATATTGGTGGCCTACCATACGCAGGGATGTTAAGTCTTTTGTCTCAGCCTGTTCGAGATGTGCCCAGCATAAGATTCCCAGACAGAGACCAACCGGTCCACTCATGCCTTTACCTGTTCCCGATATTCCATGGTCTCATATTTCAATGGATTTTATCATGGACCTGCCAAGTTCTAAGGGACATACCGTCATCTGGGTCGTTACTGACCGGTTTTCTAAGGTAGCACATTTTGTTCCCTTGAAGAAACTCCCCTCGTCTCCTGTGTTAGCGGATCTTTTAATTAAAGAGATATTTCGTCTTCATGGCTGTCCTGCACACATAGTATCTGATCGTGGGTCACAATATGTATCTAGATTCTGGAGAGCCTTTTGCCAAAAATTAGGAACCAAACTGGATCTTTCATCTGCATATCATCCCCAGACTAATGGGTTGACTGAGAGGACTAATCAAGATTTGGAGAAGTTTCTAAAGTTTTACATTCTGCCAATCAAGATAATTGGGTTGACCTCCTTCCTTGGGCAGAGTTCGCTCACAACTACTATTTTCATGAAGCAGCCTCCAATTCCCCCTTCTTTATCTTGTATGGTTGTCATCCCTGGCTACCAGCCTTCTCTTCTCTGCCTCACTCAGAGGTACCAGCGGTGGACTCTCTCTTTCGCAGGTTTTCTGACATCTGGGATCAAGAAAAAACCAGCCTGAGGAGGTCCGCTATCTGCGCTAAGAAGGCGTATGACAAGAGGAAGAGGGTAGCTCCTCAATTCATCCCAGCGGACAAAGTGTGGTTATCCACCCGTAACATCCATTTGAAGGTTCCTAACAAAAAATTGGCTCCTAGATTCATCGGTCCTTTTAAAATATCCAAGGTTATCAATCCGGTGGCTTTTAAGTTAAAACTTCCTTCATCATTACGTATTCCTAATGTCTTCCATGTGTCTCTCCTTAAACCTGTAATTAACAATAAATTCTCTACTACAGAGAGGCCTCCACCTCCTGTAGTAGTTCAAGAACAGTCTGAGTTTGAAGTCAAACAAATTCTGGATTCTCGTCGGTTAAGAGGAGTTCTGCAATTTCTAGTGGACTGGAAAGGATATGGTCCTGAAGAACGTTCATGGGTTCCTGCTGCTGATGTGCATGCTCCACGACTTCAACGAGCCTTTCATAAGAAATTCCCCACCAAGCCGGTATAGGTGTCCGGAGTCCACCTTTTTTGGAGGGGGGTACTGTTACAACTCACCTGTCCTCGCTCCAGCGCCGCGATCCTCTCTTTCTTCCGGGTCGCGGTGGCGCTGTCACATGACAGTCGGGGCGGGGAATTCAAATCTGCAACACTACTAAAGTCCTGCTCTGACGCCTAGACAGCGTCAGAGCAACTTCCTATGTACCCTGACTAGGTGCTTCTCGTGTGTCTCCCGTGTACCAGTTCCTTGCAGGCTTTTCAGACATTAACTCCGCGTGTACCAGACCCAGGCTTGCTGACTACGTATTATCTCCAGTCCAAGTGTACCAGACCCCGGCTTGCTGACTACGTATTATCTCCACTGCAAGTGTACCAGACCCCGGCTTGCTGACTACGTATTATCTCCACTCCAAGTGTACCAGACCCAGGCTTGCTGACAACGTATTCATCTCCATTCCAAGTGTACCAGACCCCGGCTTGCTGACAACGTATTCATCTCCATTCCAAGTGTACCAGACCTTGGCTATACTGATACTACCTTCCAGTTCCAGTGTTATCGTGGGCTACCTCCTACATCCTTACCTCTAGAGGCAGACCAGTGGACCACAACCTGCGATCCTCCGCAGCAAAGCCCATCCCGCATTGCGGCGGTCCTTGGTGAACACCAGGGGGTTCGTTAGACTCTGCACCACCGGCCGGCCAGCGCTGATCTAGAGTAAGGCAAGTACTCCATATTCATTACTTACATTGCTACATAATTATTACAACTGCATTATGACAACTGTGAAGTTTGGTGGAGGAGGTATAATGGTATGGGCCTGTTTTTAAGGATTTGGGCTAGGCCCCTTATCTCTCAATAGAGCAGAGCATGGGCCTCTATTGAGCATACGCAGTCCAGTGCATGTTTCCAGTGAGCATGCGCCAGTCAGAAGAGGCGCAGGGATTTACAGCAGGGCCCTGAGTGGGGAGTGGGGGTCTTAAAGGTGGAGGCGATGCAGCATCACCAGGCCCCCTTCACCTCCAGCCTTGAAGGTGCTGCATTACCTGCACCCACTATAGTTACCTCTGCTCCTCTTCTGTATATCTGGGGTAGGTGGGCACATCATAGAAACAGATCAATGATCCTGTTCAAATAAATGTGATCGCCTGAAGTTAGCCCTAGTCACATGTGGACACAATAATTACTATAGACCATACAGTGTTTCAGTGTTTAAGATAATTACTTATTATTATGCTGTAACTTAGTATAATTGTCAAGGAAAAGAATGATCCAATCCCATTATCATCATCCCCATCATCATCATTGTTTAAGGCATCACAAAACTCTTCGGGGATGGGAAAGTTGCCATTACAGGCTACCAGTTTTTACCCATTACCCCAAAAAACACTGTAGCTTTAGCGCTGAAAGGACTGGAGCAGAATCAAATTGATGTATGTCAGCAAACTAAACTAACTAACTAACTAACTATGACAGGAACTAAATCAATCAATCAATCAATCAATAAATAAATATTTATTTAAGTAAGAGTAACAAAAGATGAATGCATTGCTGTTCTGTGTGATAACATATGTACTCTACTTTTACGTAGTTTTGAAATTGTACAGAAGATTCACTGCAGGGAATAAATTTGTGGTGTCATGGAATAGCAAGAAACTGTATCTTATCAATAACTATGGTGGCGCGCGGTAAGAGCAGACAGTACAGGTAATATAACTAAACAGTATTAAAGATTGGAGGATGTTGCAGTGACCCGAGAAACATGGTAACATGTGAATTAGGTTATTTTGCCCAGGAGAACATCACTGCTATGTGAGTCGCATGATGGATGTTAGGCACTGCTACATTTAATTCTAGTACTGGCTTATTTTTCTCCTTCTGTCATTAAGAAATCACCAACAAAGTACATTTGCATACATTTAGGTGTGTCTATGTTCTATATATTATAGTATAGTGACATGTTGTTGTTTTTATGTGAACACTTCAGCAGAATCAAAATGGTGATTTTACTTTAAAAGCTATAATGCACATAAGCTTGGGCAATAACTAAGCAAAGCAGCCAGTAGCAGGATTAGATATGGTTGTGGTGGCTTAAACAAGGTTTTAGCAAAGTACTAGGACTTCATTAAATCAGAAACAATATGTATATTTTCCTTTTGTTCTTAAATCGCCTTTATCTACTCAGTCAGCCTTAGCTGCTCCTGAGATTTACAAGTTATCATTCACATTAAAATTCAATGTAAACTTAGCAAATCAATGAATGACATTGCTTCTCAGACATGATTTTCTTTGGCTTTTAAATATCTCTTCTGAATGTCAGAGAGAAATCTCAAGACAGCAGTCTAATGAAAAAGAAAGAAAAGATGACGGCAGCAAGCACAAAAGGGGTTTGATGACTTAAAAATATTTATTCCTAAACATAAGATGATTTTCAGCTTTAAACAATGACATGCACATCAATATTTAAAACCAATGCAGTTTCCTATTCAAAATACAAAGCAATTAATCTGAGCAGGTTAACCAACCATGGGACATTTTTGTAAGTCGCTTGTTAAAAATAATTTCTTAGCATACTTTTGAAAAGTGCTTGCTAAGTAGCTACTCTCATGAGATGTTCTAACCTTTATTTCATTAAATCCCACTTGTAAATAAGGCAGCCATCAACCAAGAAATAATCCTCATTGTAAATATTAGAAAAACAAATATACACATATCACGTGCATGATGAAAGCTTTTTTTATTGTTACAGTATGTGGTTTTTCTTTTCTTCTTTTTTATAAGCAAGAACTTTTTATGAAAATTATTCATGAAATAATTATATAATAAGAAATTGTGAGAAATGTAGCATACATTTATTTCTAAACATCTCCTAATGTGTCTGGAATGTCCTGGTTATAAAATTATTTTCCTTAATGTTTTGTCTCTGATTATGTTTCTGTATTTTTAGATTGGAAGCTCTAGTGGTTGGGGAACTCTCATCTTCTGCTTCATTGTATGTTACTGTATTGGTTAATCAGTGTATGTTAATTTTATTTTCCCCTGTTTGTACAGGACCGTGGAATATGCTAATGCTATATAAAAAATGTCTGACGAATTTAAAAATAAATAAATGAAATGTGAAGAATATCCTATTTTAGATGCAATTTTCTACATATGTCCTTTGCTGTATTAATTAGACATGTTATGTTGGGGAGCATAATAGTGCAGTTTAGATTGCACTATGTGACATAATATTATGCCCACCAATACAGTGTCCTTTGAATCTGAATTCAGATATTTGAAGCATGTCTTTGAGAACCTATAACAAAAGGAACCAGGTAGAGGTCTGTCAGTGTTTATCTGAAATATACAGTACTCTGCACAGGGCCGGACTGGGACTAAAAATCAGCCCTGGCATTTAAAGCACACAGGCCCACCTGCTGCGGGCTCCATGCACTATATTGTTGCCCACTGATGCTGGCGCAGTGCGCATTGCTGGTGCAGTACAACATGACGTAGTGTGTGTGTGTGTGGGGGGGGTATTTATTTCTCCTAATGACCCTAAAACATTACATTGTTAGCACCCCAATTACATCAATAAATACCATAGCAATACATTATTAGTACCCAAATTACAGCAATAAATAACCTCCCACACATACTCATACTACATCAATACCCACCCATATTACAGCAACCGGAATCACCCCCATATTACAGCAACTGACATCACCCCCATATTACAGCAACTGACATCACCCCCACATTACAGCAACCAGCATCACCCCCACATTACAGCAATACCCTCTCCTACTTAGTAGCAATACTAAGCCCCAAACACACTACAACAATGCCACCACCATGCCTCCCCATACTACAGCAATACCACCAATTATATAGGTGCCATTGTAGGAAACCAATGTTTTGCTTTTTTCAAATCTCCCACAAAATAGCAACAACAGAGTACTTACACACATATAGGTAACAGGTACCCTTTTCCCTCAATTAAATAGTAATGGCAGTATTTTCATGAATCATTCCACATGAATGGAATGGCTCTCTCACAAATACAGGTATATCAGAAAAAACATAACTATTGAATGATCATTTGAACCCACGCGGCCGCATTAAAAGTATTTCCAACTACAGCAAAATGTCAGAGAATAATATTTTTTTTTTACCACAGTAACTGGATATGCGTCTTTTCTATTAATTTTGAATAACACAGTATATAAATTAAGGGGGATAGAGGAGTTGGGTGAGAGATAATTGGATGTGATCCATCAGTTTGATTAGATAAGAAAAATTTTGATTATTTACCTGGAGACGTCTACCCCCTTGACTTACAGGCAGGGTCGACGAGGATTTTTGGGCCCCGGTACAGTAACTTATTTGGGTCCCCGTTATATTTAACAATGATAGACTTGACTTTGACAGAAGTTCATATTATGCCACACCGTAGTGCTCCCAGTTTATATTATGCCACACCGTAGTGCCCCCAGTTCATATTATGCCACATCGTAGTGCCCCCAGGTCATATTAGGCCACATAGTATTACCCTCAATTCATATTTGGCCATGCAGTAGTGCCTACAAATCATATTATGGCATAGTAGTGCCTCCAAATCATATACCATACAGTAGTGCCCCCAAATCATATTATGCCACAACAGTGCCTCCAAATCATATTATGCCACAATAGTGCCCCCAAATAACATTATGCCATACAGTAGTACCCCCAAATAACATTAGTGCCCAGACCAGAGCCGTAACTAGGGTGGTGCGGGCGGTGCCGTCGCCCAGGGCGCAAGCCCAAGGGGGGCGCAGCAGCCACCCGCTACCTTCCCCTCTGTGGAACAGACCGCCGGCACAGTAAAAAAAAAAAAATCACGTCCGTGTTAAGGGAAAAAAAAGCCGCAGGTTGTCGTGGCCCTGTCTACCGAGTTATACTCGTATAATAATGCATCATATAGTCCTCTGCTTAGTTAAACAGGTCTTTGTATTTGTGTCCGTAGGTCTTTTATCCCCTGTATCGGGCTCCATGCCACAGAGGCCATTAAAAGAGGCATCTCAGGCTGAGATTTCCATCTCCATGGTAACAGACGCTGGGCGATGGAAGAAACCATATGATTCTTCTGTAGGGGGAGAATTATCTTTGGATTGGCAGGAAATGCATGTTAAACTATTATAGCGCTTGTTATAGATGCAGAGAGAATGAGAATAGAAGCGGAGATCGTCAGCCTAGACATTAACCTACAATGAGAGGTATTTACTAGAAGGAACAATCTCATGACTAGCAGGATATCCCCCCATAATGATCCTTTACTTAGACTCAAGCGTTCCCAGATGCAAGATGGCAGCGCAGTGCTGATGGATGGATCATGGAGGTGAATAATCTGTTATGTTGTTATGGTGAGGTGGCCGCTGGATGGGGTCTGTATTTGATTTAGGCAGGGTGTGGCTCTCTGGCACTAATGTCTCTTATGCTAGGATGGCATGCTGAGACTTGTAATTCGACAACAGCGGGAGAGCCCCAGGTTACCTACATATGTAGTAGATAGTGACATACTAGGGTGTATGTACATATTTCTATGTCAGTGGTGTCTGATTTAATGCAAATTAATTACAGGAGGATTGCATTTGTAGGTACATCTTGTGCTGCCAGGGTTTATAATCAAAATATTGCAATCACTCAACCCTCTATCCCGATTTTTCACAGTTTCCGTTATTGTCACCTAATCTAGGGTACATTCTATTCTAAGAGTTTCTACACATGATGCAGTGTGTTCAAGCTATTGTCTGAATTTGAGGGCTCCTTGATTCCTGTTGTTAATGCACCCTCTTTACACATTGGCACTAATAGGCTATGTGTGTGGGCAGGCATTGTATTTATATTATGTGTGTGGGCAAGCATTGTATTTGTAGTGTGTATGGGCACAGGCATTATGTTTGTATTGTGTGTGTGTGGGCGTAGGCATTGTATTAGTATTGTGTGGGCACAGGCATTGTATTTGTATTGGCATTGCATTTGTATTGTGTGGGCGCAGGCATTGCATTTGTATTGTGTGGGCGCATATATATATATATATATATATATATATATATATATATATATATATTGAGATAGCTATATGTATATAGATATATATATATATCATGCATTTGCAAATATGTGTAGCAGAATTCTTTCAGTAACGTACTAGCCACTCCCCCACATTAGGTTGGCCACACCCACTTGGCAAATGTCACTCCCACTTCGATGGGGGGCGCCGGTGCCCTGTCTCGCCCAGGGCACTGAAATGTCTAGTTACGGCACTGGCCCAGACAAAAACTCATTCACAAATAAAAATTGGTACAGCATATCAGATACTGAGGGGCATATTCAATTGTCGGCGGAAACGGCAAAAATCCCGTGTTCCGCGCACTATTACCATTATTACGGTAATAGTGCGTGGAAAAACAGTTAAGTCATTTTCTCGCTGGATTTCAGTTCGCAGCTCCCATCTAGCCATCGGCCCTTCTGGCATTTGCCAGAAGTGCCAGATGGCCAGTCTGGCCCTGACTCTGCAGGACATTTAGCTATAAAGTTATAAGGGTCCAAAGTACAGTAAAGCATACTATATTCTATGTAGTATACTGACTGGATACCTTATATAAATTAACCATGCATGACTTTTGGTTAATGTTTGTTCAGGCATTTGCGGAAAATTATTTTTTCTTAAAACATGTTTTTAGGTCACACCAATGAAGCGTCCTCTGGAAACCATAATGGCCAATATGAGCCTAGCCTGGAGAAAGTAGCACAACTGCATATTAGGCACCTGGATTTGTTAGTAAGCATTAAAATAGTTAATTTACTCTTTCTACAAGGTCTGGTCCCATGGGCCTCATATCATAATCAACCTCTACTCTGATTCTGAACCGATTTAATACTTATCAATGGCTTTTCAGCACAGACTACTACTGGATTCCTACATTCCTACCATATCTCTCAACACGTGAATCTCTACTTCCACTCTTCTCCTATTCCCCACCCCCCATTCCCTGCCCCCCACATTTTTCTATACTACCCTTCTCTCTCTTTATCTCCCTGCCCACAAATCCTCCTCCCTCCTTATATTTTGAAATGTTTTTGCTGAACATCATCACAGTCTCTATCCAGCACAAAGTGAACATGACAATGTACAAGCACCATTGGGACATGTTAAATGATGGCTTTATATGTTACCCTTTAAACTGATGTATGCCTCCTACCTGTTCAAACATCTATACTGCAGGATCTAAGTTCAGTTTCACTGTTCATTTGTAAACAATGTTGTTAATAAACAGTATTTAAAAAATAAATAAAGTTAATTCACTCCCAATTATCTCTCTTACATAGACTCCCAAAAGTGGTTTAAGAGAGCTAGGACACAGTACAATTCTAATTTTAGAGGACATTTCAGATATTTCTGGCTCTTTTAGGCAAGTATGTTGGGTGAGCAAAACTTGTCACAACTATGTGTTTTGTTTTGAATGTATTGTGCTTGTAGAAAGTTGCAACGGTTTGACCTTTATTTCAATGTCATCTGGACATTCTGCAATAAAGTTTGATAAAGCATGGTGCAGTTAGGAGAAAGATATCAATGTGACAGATGCTATCTTTTAAGCTTACTCTTTCAGAAGCCAATCAAATCAAAAGGTCAGTCAAAACAAAAAGTAATTTCTGACACTAGATCTGTTTATAAGTTACCTTTTCTCTTCTAGTTTCCAACCTTTTACTGTTCTCTAGCAAACAAAAAAATATATCACCATTTGTTCTGTCACATTTCAACTGCAATACTCTTGTTTTTGTTAGTATTTGTAAATCTTAGACTTAAGTCAAGCTGTGGATTCAATGATACTCTCTACCCTCTGAAACCATAGCCGGTGCTGATCCTCTGTATAGATGTTGATAGAAGCAATCACAGCTGGGTTTATTGCAGTATTGTTTACAGGCAGACTAGAAAGTCTACATATAATTCATATCAAGATGGAAACCAGTAATGTTTATGTTACTTGATGAACAGTAATTGTAACTCTTGGAGAATATGCAGGTTGCACTTTGATACATTATCATGGACATTTAACACCCAGGTCTCTGAACCTTAAAGGAGTTGGGCCACCCTAAAAATTAATATATGTCAAGTATCAAAGTTGCTGACAATTAGCCTGGTCTAGTACTTTCAAAAATTTATTTTTATCTTTTTTGTAAATTAGTTTGCAGTAATTGGTTTGCCACTGCTACATGTTTCCTGTATGGAAAGTGAAATGCTATGAACAAGGGTGATACACACTAGGAAAACCTGTAGTCTGCTACCGTGTTGCTATTAGTTGCTAGTTGTCCAATTACCTGAGTGAATATTGTTAAAAACAAATTGCAAATTCAGTGCTCCCGAACATTTCGTTTTGAAACCTAATGTATCAACCTCTCATTTGGTAGTATACCGCAGACACTAGCACACCATTCTACAGTGGTCGGTGCTTTATAATGTTTACATGTAAATGCTGACATGAATTGCAGCTGCATCTACTGTGCCTACTCAACCTACCCCACAGATATGTTAGTGAAGCTATTGAGAGAGGGAGTATTTACACAGCCCCCACCTTCCGTGAGCTGCGCTCCACATTGTATTATATCAGCATGCACCCCAGGGCATAACTGAGAGTGGACATTGCCAATTGCACTGCACAATGTAGAATATCAAATAAGAAAGCAGTAACAAATGGGGTGGGAGGTGAGGATAAATAAAAATAACAAAACTGTTAGGAATCTGCGTTTATCTTGTAGTGGCTTCAATACCACAAAACCTCCAGAGATGCTGCTGTGTTGCCCTTGAACATTCCACCTCGCCTGCAGGATTTAATCTCCTTTGCTGATTAGTGTCTGCACATGTTCCACTCCTTTATATACCTGCCTCAGTCATTGTTTCCTGCAGTTCATCGTTTGTTCCTGGAATTGCCTGCTCCAGTTTGTTGCTTCAGTTTGACCTCTGCTTGTGACCTGACCATCCCAGATTGCTGCCTGTATTGACCCTTTGCCTGTGACCTCAACTATGTATATCGCTACCTGGATTGACCCTTGTGTCTGTGACCCAACTATGCATATAGCTGCCTGGATCGACCCTTTGCCTGATATTTCACTCTGCCCTTCATCTGCAATTCCACTTCCCAGCCTCAGGTTTATGTCCACTGTCTGCTCCTTTGGATTTACCTGTCTCACTGTGTTCGACCATTCAGATCTGCAGCTTGATCTGGCCTCTGTTTGTGCTATGTTGCTCTACAGTGCCATCTCCATACAGGCCACTACTGGGATTACACCCAATCTTGGATCTGTCTTGCTATAGACTGAACTGTCTATCATTTCCTGCATCTGTGGCTCAAACCTGGTTAACCTGCTACCTTGTACTGCGGGTAATCCTTCATATCCTGTTGTGCTATGGACCAACCTTGCTATTTAATATGTTTGAAACACACCATTGCTAATACGGAGTTGCTGTTCATGGGTTATCTGCACCAATTGGATATACATGTGTATCTGCCTTAATAAACATACTTTGTTTTATTCAAATACTTCTGCCCCACCCTTAGTTCATACTAGGAATTATAACAGAAACAAGTAATTATTCAGACAAAATTTATTCATATTTATGCGTATTGAAATTGCAAATAGTGTTTCCATAATCATTACTTGTTCTGTTCTTTATCTTTTCTTAGTTGGAGGTGCTACAAACCACAAAAAGTCTAAATGTAAAAGAGTAGTTTTTAAGGGCTGGTAGGAAAATAATTACTTTGTAAAAATCAGTTTTATAGAGAGATTTTTTTTAAATCATGCATGTCAGGTAGAGACAGGTACAGGCAACCAAATAAGTTTTAGGCTTTTACTCATAGGTTCATTTTAAAATATTTAAAAAAGTTTCAGAGTGCTGACTTCTTTCCTTAGACTGTCATAAATACCATTACAGACCAGGCAGCTGTGAGTCCTACCCCAGTGTATTCACAGGAGCGATCTAACTTTGGAGGAGAAAGTCCATCTGATCATATTATTATTTGTGTGCAGGCCAGAGTAAAGCCTATGCCATGTGAAGGCTGAGAGATGAGTTACTTTCTTGGGGGTTGGGGGTGTCTCTGACTCACTGCTGCTTCTTTGTCCTCTTTGCTTTTTGCATCTTGTTATATTGCTGTGATGACTTTGTTATCATGACACAGTGCTTAAATAAACAGCAGAATGAGCACTGCCTCAATACAAAAAGCGATTCTACAGCTGTTGTTTTTACAGCCCAGGCTAGTGTTCAAAGGGGTGTTCATAAAAGATGGCATGGTAATAAAGCAAGGGAACAGCATAAATATAGAAGTGACAAAAGAGGCAAGGGGGCAGAGGGTAGTAGGAGGTAAGGTTGCATAGTTTGTCATGATGATATGCGACAATGAGCAGGTGAGACACAAGGGAGACCAAGGTATAGATGTGGCAAGGTGGCAGTGGGTGGTAGAAACATGGCAAAAGACACAAGCATAAGCCAAGGGGCCAAGAAATACATGGGGAGAAAAGGGGCAATGGTCATTTTATTAGGTCATGATTAAAAAAGATTAGGGTATACAAAATAGACATACAAAATAGAGCTGTGATGCAAATCAATGTATAATGTATATAGAAACCTAGTCACTCGTTAACCAAATATTAAACTATTGTGACTGGATCACTATCAAATAACTTTTGGAAAAAAATTATTTAAAGCGAATAGCGCAGGGCACTTATTTATGTAATTGCATTTGCACTTATTCTTATTTAGTGTAAGATAGGAAGTCGTTATTTCTGAGACCAGGGGAGAAATTTGTCTCTGTTTAACCTTGCTATAGGAAATGCCTATTTATGATGCATATAACTGATACAATAGGCCTTTGTGGATGGAGATCTGGTGTGTATTGGGATGTATTTAGAATGGAAGTGTCGTTGTTTAGGATTTGTAAGGTTGCTGGTGGAAACCTGCAATTAGGACATGTGCAAGGAAGTCTGAAAGCAGAAAGTGCTAACGAAGTTTTGTGATGAAGTGTCATGCCTGCTCTGGCCAAAGACCTCATCAGGGGGTCGTTACTGTGTGGACTTTGCCAGAGTGAATTTTATAGATAACTGTAAATTTTGTTAGCCTTGAAATGTATGTAAATTCATGTTTATGTCAATAGAGTATATCCTGTTTCTAAAAATAGACTATTTCTGAACTGTATAAAAGATGTGCTCTGTGAGCATGTTAGTGTTCTTCTGAATTGTCATCTGACCTGATCATACTGGGACCTTCCACCAGTGTGTGTGAGCAATAAACATCTTGCTTTAAAGACCTGCTTTGAATCATCTTCAATATTGCTACAGATTAGACCCTAAAATCTAATCTGTTCTCCGGCTATTCCAGTGCCAATGCTCTGCGCTACCCAGCAGCCCTGCCCTACTGTGATAGGCCAGGGGGGATCCATTAACAGCAACCCGGATCCATAGTAAGAGGTCCGGAGTTACCAGCCAGGTACACCAGCAAGGAGACACGCTAGCAGCGTCAGTGACCCAGAAGGAACGTGATTCTGAGTGCCATAGAAGGAGCTCAGTGGTGGCAGCAGGCCCCTCCCACTGCGGCAGGAGGGGCGTATTCGAAATAGCGAAAGGGAACGGTGGCAAAGTAAGCCCAGCCGGTTCCTCGCGACAGGGTGGCATAGGCGGTCCATCCTGTCACAACTATACCTCAGTCTAATAAGCAAATCAGTCACATTGAGATATCTGTAGCTAAATGAGGGGTTTGATGAAGTTTATATTTTTATTAAAAGGAATTTAAATTTGACGTTTGTGATTTTGTTGGCAAAATTTGGCGTGAATCAAATTTTGAAGCACAACAGGCCACATTGCGGAGATGCAAAATTTTCAAATTCCAATTTTGGTGAACCTTTCTGAGAAATGACGTTCTGCACTATATTTGTAAATTCATTTTAGTCTATTGATATCACAATCAATATTTGGAAATTGACCTGGTAACATAATGTGTGTGGCTCTTAAACTCCATGGCAGGTAAATACAACATTTTAAATTGATAGAATAATTGCAGAAATTTGGTTGAAAAATAACCGTTATTGGCCTGTGTTTGTGTGGTCATCTTCAAATCGCACAATTGAGCATCAAAATCAGTAAACCAAGAGTTAAACACTTTAGACCTGCATGACTTGTACACTTCTGGGGTCCAACTGAAAATGTCAAGCAAAAGAAATAACTGCTACCACTTTAGGACCACATTTTCATTCATTGTTATAATTTAATAAAAAGTTCCAGTTTTTCTCTTAAAATACTGCCTGGTTTAGCCTCATTCATTTCTTAATTATATCATGAGAATGGACACATCGATCCTGTCGTCTTTATGTGAATGTTTTCAATACGTTGGTAGAAATGCAATTCCTTTTTATGTGGATCAGTAGCAGTTGCAGAAAATAGAAAAGCGTTCTTTAGGATTCCTATGTGATGACGATATACAGTGATATCATTCATGAGACAGGATTAATATATATACATATATCTACTATATAAATGCCAAGTGGCATGTGTGGAAAAAAAAAACAAGCTGCAGCGCCACCTGCTGGGCAGAGTTATACACTGACCTATATATTTCTTGAAGGAGAAGTGACAGTTGGGAGTGGTTGGTGGTTGCCGGGGGTGACAGTGGGGAGTTTTTAACACCTTAAGTAGCTTGATGAAGGATGTGGCGATGAAGCTGAAGGAAGAGGTGATGGAGAAAAATGATGAGGTGGTGACATGTGGACAAAATCACGTTAAAAAAGGGCGCTTGCATCGGGAAGTAACGCTCTTCCCCTTAGGAGGCCTGGGCTAGGCCCAAATGCATGACAAGAACCTTTTTAACACCTTAAGTAGCTTGATTTGACTAGAATGCATGAGTATCATGCACGGGTTAACTTGTGTATATATATATATATATATATATATATATATATATATATATATATATATTCCTGCAAAACCTTTTGGAAATCAGTAACTGGTACTGATCCAGATGTACCCATATAGAATAATATAAAAATTTATAAATTAGCTAAATTGGCTAAATTAGGGAAGGACAAAAGCTAGGTTACAATTTGAAATTACCTCAATCGGTCAACTAAGTAATAATAACGAAAAACAAGAGTTTGAGTAACCAAAAAGTATGTTCTTTAAATATCTGGATGTGCGCCATGTTCCGAAAGTTCAAATGAGAAATAATGGACCTTCACTAGTATTGTTTTTACAGGTGTTCTTTTCTACAATAACCCTCTAGTCAAATTCTGAAGTCCCAAAAGTGGGGTTTTGGTATGGAATGTAGTAAAGGATATTTTTTTTCTGCAGTATAAAATTGCCATAAATCACAATAATAAAAGAGCAAATTCATTGTCTAAATTTGCTAATATAGTAAACAGAGATTTTATTCTGAAATAAAGAATATAGAGGCGATTTTGATTTTTTTCAATTATGATTTACCAGGTTTTACTTTTACAGAGTATAAGGTTATGCAAATATAATTGGTATGCTCTTATTGTTACGTTTTGTGGTTTGTTTAGGAAGAGAAAGGAGTTGTATTAGAGGAGATATGTAATATTTTTAAATTTTCATGCCAATTCTGCAAATAGCTGTATTTGCAGAAATCCCAGTTCAAAGCCCTGTTCTAACCTTTACAATACATAAATCAATGATTTTATTGATGTCTGGTGGTTTATTTATTTTTTAGGTTTTAAAAAGTGCTGATTTTAATGAAGATTTAAATTGAATAGATTTGGAAATTTAAAAATTGTAATGTAAAGTCCCCAAAAATAACATTTTAAGGGTGATTTCAGCAAACGTCCAATTACTGATTTGCTCTTCTGTGTCTTGCTAGGAATCAACAGAAATGTTTGACATATGCTAAACAGCACGAATATATCTTCTTTTCATCCAGAGTACAAAGGATTACATATTGAACCATAGCATAAGATCATGGAAGAGTACAGAAAACCTGCAACAAATAATCTTCTAATTACAAGTGTGCAACATATGGGTAAACCATACAAGTGAATTCATGTTATTATTTTTATTCAGAGCAAGAGTGTTACTACACTTTACAACTGAGCCACAATACAATTACACTGACACATCTATGTTCTGTAATATGAAGTAACCCACTCTGAAAAAATATTAGCCACAATATATGTAGTATTAGAAAAAAATCCTAAAACTGCAAAAGTATATAAAGACTGGGGGTGAGTGTATATAGAGTAATGTCTATTAATGTCTAGAAATGTCTAGTAATCAATATAGTGGTATTAACACTTTTTTTTATCTCTGCTGTATATGTTTTAAAAATGATAGAAGCGTATTGAAAAGTGAAACGTTCCCTACAAATCCATCCATAGATAGCAATAGTTCCCCATATATGGATAGAAAAAATACATACAATAAATGTAGACACACTGAAAACATTTTCTGTATTAACAGTATGTTTAAAATATATAGTTACCTAATATCATTGTGGCGTTATAAAAAAGTCAAATGCTCATCATGTTCAACCTCCTCTTCTAAATCAAATTCTGATTTGATTTAGAGGAAGGCAAAAGAAAACCCCAAAAAGCCAGTTGCCAGCTTATCCTCACAATGGGAAAAAAAATCTCACCCCATAAATGGCAACCAGATGAATTCTTAAGTTCAACCACCACAATGGTCTTTTTTTAGGAAAAGGTGAACAATCAAATATTAATTATAGTTAGCTAATTGGCCTTTCACCTCTATTAGATAATTATATTTTCAGACTATGCAACATGTATCACTTGGATACATTATATAGGAAAGGAACTGGTAGAGTTGACCATTAAGAGATGTCACGTTGACATTCATGCAATGCTTTGCATTGATATTAAAGTTCTTGTAGTGCTCTGTGGACAGCCAAACCAGCAAGAAATCATATTAATAAACAGGGTTTACAAATAGTTTTCGGGGAGAAACAGTTTCATTCTTTACTGTCAAAACTGTCTAAACTGAATATGTTGGCCTTTTAATTTTGTTATTTGCATCCTTCATGACAGTTGATTTCTTATTTATACTTTATATTGTCTCATTTTTTTTATAGTTTCTTATTACGTGTGAAGTTGTGGATTATGAAATGTACAAAACCTTGTGAAAGATCATCGGAGGCTAATATGATACATGAGAAGTAAATTGCCTCTGCCTACCTATACCCAAAACTTTAGGGTGTCCAAATCATGGTTTTGGGTATGTCCTTACCCCCAAGAGGAGGTTTTACCCTCTCAATGACCTCTTTTTTCGTTCCAATTAAACAAAAGTAAATACATTGCAAGTAGGACAAAGCAAGTATTATACTGTTTTGAATTATAATTTGGGCAGTATTACTGATAGTTATTTCACACAGAGAGCATCATAGTGACAAATATACAATACAGAGAGTATCCTAGTGCCTGCATATAATACAGAGAGCACCCTAGTAACTGATATAAAAAGAAGAGTGCATCATAGTTTCTTATGTGTATGTTTGTTTACATTTTTTCCTGGTTCACTACAGATCCCAGCAGAGCTAGACATCAGGACATGCTGACAATTGTGATTTCCAAAGTTCCAGCATCCCCTGGCAGCCTGGGCATGCTAATTAATTCTTATGTTCACTTATTAACTCACCCCCACCCCACCAGAAGTGTGGGAATAGCCCAAATGCTATGAGCAGTGAGCTATGCAGAGCAGTTTATAAGTTTCATTTAATCATATTGTATAAATCAACTCATTACTCATTAAACAACGCATTTACAGACTTGGCTACTTTCAATGTCAGTTAAAGAAAAATCGCTTATCTCAGCAGCATTTAAATTCCTACAAGAAACTGGGAGTGATACACGATTAAGGGGCTGATGCTAGTGTTATAAAATGAAAGGTTAGTACATAACTAGAATATGTACTTGCAAAGGATTAATATGTTGCTTAATCTGATTTTAGCAAGATAAAAGTTTTTCTTTTCTTTCTGAAATTTAACTCCGATTGCAAATTCTGCTATATACAAATAGTTTTGAAGGAGAAGTTTGCACAATCCTAAAATATTTTATGTTATACTGGGAACAAGATAAATAGCATAATATTTATGTCCACAGTGGTGCTGTCAGCGCCTGTCAAAATTCATAATCAAAGAAAAAAACTAGATGCCATTTTTTAGACTTTCTTACGTGCTCTACTAAAGCACTCTATTGTTTTCCAGCAAGAATGTGCAAAACAAAAGTCTATATTTTACACTATATTCAGGTAGAGCACTTTAAAAAAAACAGCTCCATTCAACAGTTTAATTTACTTTAGCAGGAATCTCAAATACCTAACTTATCAGTTCTTTCTGCCAAGCATTAACTTGTTAAATGAGTCTTAATTATACATAAGCAGATGGAGATTTGAATTAAAATTACCTTACACTCGAGTGGCTTTAGTTCATTATAACGTATCTTCCTCTTAATCATTTAGGCAGCCTCATCATCGTTCATATAGGAAGTTATTAAAGTATTGTAATTTCCATATTTCATCTGATAGATCCACTATTAAATGACAAAAATGCACATTATAATCTGACTTATACCACCAAAGAGTGAATTATTCATGTCGCAGTTTTTGTGTTTTGTCATCTACACTGATTTTTTTTTAGAGGTTTTTTTTTTTGCAAGGTCTTTGCATTTGCTTATGCTAGGTATTTCTCTTCATTAAGATTTGTCTGTGCTTTTTAAATACATATATATATATATTTTAACAATATATACTAGAACTGGAATTAAGTGGATCAAATGTATACTGCTCTATGAATGAGACTGTATCAAGGACTAAGGATTGGTTAATACAGTCGCACTGCCTACTGTATACATAGTGGACATTGATCACTGAAAGTCTGATAAAGGTTTGAGAAACTTTCTAGAATTTAAGAAGGACATTTAATGGAAGATAATAAATTCTACAAGGAATACACATTAACAATAAATTGAAAGATCATATGGACGTGTCACATGTATTATTTCGAGAATGACTTATTTGTATAAATCACAGTGAATTGCATTAGATGTTTTTCTGATCTACTGTAATATAGTTGGGAACTGAAAGAGTTAACAGCGGGATATAGCAATGCCCTGCAATGTCCTGCAGACTGTCACTTTCCTTTTCCCAAGAGACAAGGTACTTAGAATACAGCATACAACAGCTGTCTGGATCAGTGGTGGGGAGAATATGGGAAAACATGTTTGTTATCTCTAAGGGTAAGACTACTATATGGGCACAATGTAATAATGCCAAGAAGTTGCTTTTGAATAAAATGAGTATTTTACTGTACAAGATATTTTTATACTTAATTACTAAATACTGACAGTAACAGAATACATATTTGCTTTGTTTGCTGCATAAAATGTAACCTTATGAAAAGGCTTGTCACTGGCTTCATAATTTAGAAGATGCTAGACACTTGCGTCTTCTCAATGCAAACGTGTGTTCCCAGATACAGTGAACAATTCCTCAGCTGCAGTCCTCTGAGTGCTGCCACAGTATATGGAGAAAAGTCAAAAAGAGAAAATAATCACATCAAGTTTGTAACTTCTATGCTTGCTGTGAAAGGACTTCTAACATACATACTAGGTAGGAAAAATGATTGTCCTCCTAGTGAATTCAACCCAGTGAAGGGGTTAGGTATGGTATTTTGTTTGAATAAGTTTGTTAATAATAAGCATTGACTAAATCAACCCTGCTTAATGTAAATCTGGCACATTTTGGCCCTTACATCCTAAAAGTTGTCATATACTGGTTTTAAAGGCATAACATTGTTGTTTTTTTTTAAAAAACCAATACCTGGAAATCTCCTAAAAAAAGTGATTTTTTTTTTTTATGTCTTACCAGTCTAGAAATAGTTATATTTTGTAATGCTCTAGATCTTCTTCAAACCACAGCTTATTGTCTAAATGGAGAATGTTTGGGACATAGACCAAATTTGTCAGAAGGGGCAATTCTGCCAAAATCTCCCCAAACCAAATGTAAAATTGTTCATGAAGTCACAAGGACCATAAAAATGTTGAGATATGTAGTATCTTATATCAGTTAAAGTCAGTTTTCATGACTTCAGAAAAACACTTTGGATTCATTGCAGAAACCTCAGGTTGTCACAATATACCTGGATGATCCTCAATAGTTTTTGAACAATGGTGTATGTACAGTTGGGTCAAAGTTAAAATTTTTGGGTGACAAGGGGCTCATTATATCCAAAGGAAATCTAACCTAATGCTACAATAAGAGCCTCATACAAAGGTCAACCAGGACTATGGTAACTACAGGAATTAGGGATGCTAAGCCGTATCAGGACTTGGAAGACTTACTATGTTCATCCATTAGCTAAATACTGAATAGGGAAGTGAATTAAGTGGATTTATTAATGAACATATATACAGGGGTGCAGCTTGGAGCCATGGCACCTGGAACAAGTTCACGCTATGGCATTCCCTTATACTGAAGTGCGTCAAGGGAAGGGGCATAGCCAGCATATGGGGCCAAGTTGAATATGAATTAAATGAAAAATCATAAATGGTATCTAGAGAACCCCTATGCATACTGTGGTCCATATTGTCAGAACTCAATTAATCAGTATAGTTTTGGAGTGTGGAAGGAAACCAAAGCACCCGGAGGAAGACCACACAAGGATGGGGAGAACATTCAAACGCCACGTAGAGAGTGACCTGGTTGGAAATAATTAAAAAAAAAATAATTAATATTTTGCACATGCGATTTCAATGCATTATTAAATCATATTATATACTGGCACATAGTGATCAAATTAATTTCTCTGTTCAAGTTACACCATTGCAGGGATAGACTTCATATAAATAGGACAAAATCTGTTGAGTAATTAACACAACTGTTCTAACACTGAAGAATAAATCGATAACCTTTTACTACATGTCAAATCATATTTGTTAATCTTACATATAACATAGTACTGTAGTGGTTTTTGGTTTGATGAGCAAAGCCAATCTTCCTTGAAAGGGAAATGCTACCTTTTTGTGGTTTAAATAAATCTACATACATAATTAGACAATAATATACATCCTCCATAATTTTTTGTGCAAAATAACTTTTGAGAATTATTATTTGAATGCTTCTATGTCTTCTTCTATCATTATAATATTATCATATTATAACATTATCTCATATGTGACCTGTGACATAGAGTCACAGGTCACATATGAGATAATAAAAAAATAATAGTCATTATAGGAATATGTAAGATCAATAAGCTGCATCTTCAAAATCAAAAAAGGGAATAAAGTCAAATGTACAAGTATTATTAATATGGAATTTCTGATAAATTTAAAGGCTTTTTGTGATTAGAGACTGTGAGTAAAATAGTGTGAAAGAGTCCCGCAGCCTGTGAACCGAACTCCTAAATGATAGCACATACATAGTCCACCAGTTAGGCCTAAAGACTGTCGCTTTGTATAATCACAGCAGGATTAACACACGGCTACAAACATCAGGATCAACATGTGATTAATTATATAGTTTTTAATTTATTTAATTATCCATAACTCATGATAAGCCGATATGTCTATGGACTGTGCCCCACTCCTCATGGCTGGTGCCTGGAGCACCTACTCCAGGCACCAGCCACCTGCTCTACGCCCACATTACGCCCCTGCATATTTTTATAAAATTATATATGTAGCGCCCTCCGGCGTGAGAGGAGGCAGATAATGTCTGGTTACCACTTGGGCCAACATACATTATAAAGATAGGGGGAGAGAGCCCCCAGCAGTAAGAAGATGTCAGAGGGGAGAGACAAGGCAACTTAAAAGTTGCATCAGCTGATCACAAGAGAAGCAATTGAGAGGGGAGTGATACAGTGCAGAGAGGCAGATGAGAGAAGTAGCACTATGAGGGATCCGAGTGGGGTAGAGAGTTATCCTTGACTATAATGTAAACTGCTTTGAACTGTATCTGTTACTTAAAGTTAATGTGCAGGGGGTGTAAGAAGATGAGATGCCACTATGAGAATGTAATCCAATGTATTGTGACTTTTAATGCTCTGCACCAAGTTATAACAAATGGGTCCAAACACCTAAGAGACATTACTGGAAATCCTGCATGTGTGGGGACCCTCTGGTCATTTATGTCCATACACCCAGAAGCTAGCCAGGGTAGAGGAAAGCATTTCCTGCAACCTTTAGGATCAGAAGTAAGAAATGATGGTAACAGCCCAGTACAAAAAGATCATCTAATTATCATATTATATTGTTATACTAAACGAGTGTTAACTATTTAAAAATCAAAGAAGACAGAAATCATTCTAGACAATCAGTAAAATCATAATTACAATTAATAACAGCAAAGGCCAAAGTATCTAAATGATAAATAAAATTAAAACAAAATCTGATTTTTGTAAGAGAGAAAATCTATATTGTAGTCACAGCAACTTTAGGGGTGTAGTTACCAGTATTGCAATAAATGAACACCAGAGCATCTATTAAATGGAACAATGAAACAAATTTATTTAAATACAGTCTTTCATATTTCTACTTTCCAGCACATCCTTTGTTGATGCCCTTCGCCATTCTCCTCTCAACTATGTCTGAAGAACAGACATAGTTATAACAACTTGATTTCTGGCACAGCTGAATTGTTCTAACACACACCAATATCAGTCACCTGTTCATTTCACTGGATGGGGTGTACCTGTTGTTTCAGTAGTTGAGTTTCTTTCAGGCTCTCTCTAACACTACCCACTCTTCTCCACTAGTGCATCCTGTATTGTGGCTCCATGCTTACAGCCTCTCTGTGCTTATTAACACACACACCAGCACAAATGTAGGCACTTTTCCTCTCACTCAGGTCAACTCGTTATTATCCATCATGGGTTCTCCGAATCTGACTTATGCATTCAGGTCCCATTGTCACCCTGGTCATGTCCTCTTGAGACTTTGTGTCCTGTCATTCTGACTACACCTGCAAGAGGCATTGGGCTTTATTATCCATGTTTAAAGGGGACACAATTTAATTCGGTCATACCACAGGGGTTGTTGCATACATGACACTTAACTAATGTGATTTTTACATTCCAATGTTAACACAAAGTACATTGAGACTTATACCAATCAGTGGACTAGCTAAAGATACCTTAGCCATGGTGCAAAATATAAGTCTGGTGGTGTCAGGATGTTGGAGTTAACTGCTGAATTTGACGCTACCCTGTCTGGAGGCGCGGAGTCTAACACGCCTCTGGTCTTCACCAGGGACTCCTGCAAGGGAGTTTGGAATTAGCTGCGAGAGATGTGTAGGGAGTGGTTCTTCAAGAGGGCACTCAGAAGTCGTCAGATAGTCTGGAAAGCCGTGGTCAAACCGTGCGGACAACGTAGTACACAGGGAGAATCCAATGGGATAGTCTGTCAAGAAAAAGTCAGATGCCAGGACAATCTAGCAGAGCCTGAGGGAGAATCCAAGGGAGATGTCAAGGGAAGCCGAGTCAGGAACCGTGGAGTCAAGGCAGGGGATGTGGAAGCACATAAGCGCCTTGAGCTAGGGGACCTAATACTCTGGCACCCTAATGGTGCCAGAGCCTTCTTTAAATAGAGAACGACAGCAGCCACCTGTGCAGAGGAGACTGTTAGCCGGCTGGGTCTGATGCATCTGGTTGCCCGAGCAGCACATGTTTTTGTCGGATCCGAGGTCCTCCCAGGGATAGAAAGTGTAGTGCCTGGTGGCTGGCCCCTCCTCCGGGACCAGCCAACTTCACACTTCCCCTATGTGTGGCCTCCTCCTATCCTCTCAGAGACAGGAATCACATGGGATGTGCACCACATGACAGGTGCCATCCCATGCGGCCAAAGTAGCACCAGAGGCAAACAGAAGTGTCTCCTGCACAGCGCAGATGGAATCAGGTAAGTGTGAGGGAAGAAGGAGGGGTATGTTAATATAATAAGTGAGGGAAGGAATAGGGGTCTAAATATAATTTGTGACGGAAGTGAGTGTGGAGTCTTAATACAATGTGGTGGAAGATAGGCTATTAATTTAATGGAGTGTAGGTGGGGGCTAATTCTATAAAGGGTTAGATTTGGCAATCTCGTAAAACTAAGGGCTTCCCTGCTCACTCTACAGGAAGTGTGTGTTTTAAATTTTTAGTCCCAGTCCGGCCCTGCACACAGGGTATAAGCCGGGCCCATAATTTACTTCAAAGTCTATGTCTTTTCAATTTGTTCCTTGTATCATATATTGTTGTGATACAGGCCAGCTAGAGGCAAGAATGACTTCATCACTTTCCCTTATAATGTGTTCTGTGATATTAAAGAGGACCAGGAATAGTGCTCTTTTTAATTACTCCTCTGACTGAAAGGGTACAGAGTTTTATTGACTTAATAAACAGGGAGACTAGGTGTTTCACATTTAAAAGAGAAATCATTAAAAATACACACTAATTGTTCTAATAAAATCTGTTCTTCCTTGCTTATCTGTCAAGTTTCAGACAGCAAGTATTAACTTTTATGGGTCTGCAATCTGGCTCATTAACAAATGACTTGACAATAAATTAGCAAGGTCATAAAAACACTGTCACTCATTGCATTTTAGTGGTAGGTACCATTTTTGCAGTAACTATATTTTCACATGTATCTAAGTAATCATTTTCTAATCTGGTGATGCTACTATAGGAAGAACCACTGGTGAAGTGCAATTATGTTGTTTGTATATCACAAGGTGATATACAAACAACATAAGGTGGGGACTTCACTTAATAACAGCTTTTAAACCAACTAATTAAGAATTTTATTCTTCTCTGCCATTGAAAACTTCAGTCAGGTATAATTAAAACTGAGCAGATGACAGCAGTGGCATTTGGAAAAATCATCCAGTGGTTTTAATACCAGTTCTGAAACAAATGTCAAACTGATAGCACCATCTTCTTCCCAGTGCATGCTAGGGAAAAGGAAAAGGGACTTTTATTATAAATGCCTTGCTGATAACCTTTATCAATCCTGGAATACCAAATACTGCACATGAAATTTCATTATCCTAGAATGGCTCATATATGCTTACCTCGCATTATGTTAGAAAGAGGATTTACCACTTTATATTTTCCCAAAGCAAAGAGCAGCTTAAATGGAAGTGATAGATATCTGTGTGAGCCTCGCCTCTTGAGGAGGATATTTCATAAATCTGCTTTGCTCTATTAATGTCTTCAGCTTACAACTCCACTTTAATCTGACTCAGCAGTAAATAACAGAAAAATCATGTTCATAGATGTCTTACATGTAAA
This sequence comes from Mixophyes fleayi, assembly GCF_038048845.1. Classification (NCBI taxonomy): domain Eukaryota; kingdom Metazoa; phylum Chordata; class Amphibia; order Anura; family Limnodynastidae; genus Mixophyes; species Mixophyes fleayi. Next base: position 194,077,587 of record NC_134405.1, read on the forward strand.
TCAGGTTTAGCATGATAACGCCATATCTCATATTAAGTGTGTATAGCAAAATTTCCTCCATTTTGTACAGCATGTTACAAGTCATCCTCTCTATGTATATTTAATGCTCAATATCTCAGGAGAGTTGACAGACAGTTGTTTCATTCCTGTGAAATTGTTCAGCCTTATTACATATAGCCTGAGACAATCTGCTAATTCAGAGACTTTTTATATTAACTGGTTTCAATAAAAACGTTTTGGTAAAGTGACATTTGCAGCTGGGAAATTTCTATACAAGCTTAAGCCTGCTATGCTTGAAGATATAAATGATTCAATACTGGCCCTAAAATCATAATTCAGAGCATAGCTATAGTGACCAGTAGGAATCTGATATCCCTATCAGCCTTACATAACAGTAAGGACCTCATTTAGAGTCGGATACAAAGTCCGTTTTAGGCGTATCCAACAAAAAAACACTATCGCGCATGTGCAGAAAGCACCATATCCGCCTGCATCTTGGACACAATTAACACTTGCGATAGCTTGTGGTTCACTATGAGAGAATGGGAGGAACGCGGAATTGTGAATGTGTGGCCATGTAAATAAATCCTAGTAGCAGTGAGGCGCAGACGCAACACACGTCAAACAAAGGGCTAAAGCTGTGCGGCAGGAATTAGGTGGCGCAAGCGGTTAGCTCGGTAAGGTATTAAGAGTGGGACGCAACTGGGGTTGCTTGCCACTCGTGATACCCTACCAAGCTGCAGCACACTCCCAGTGCTAGACTTCTTAGATGGACTTTGCGTCTGACTCTAAATGAGGTCCTAAAACTGTAACATACGTTTCAACACTGTGAGCCTTACACTTGATATCCCCAACTGCTTCTCCTCTAGATGCTTTGTTTTGGAGTTATTTTAAAATGCTATCAAATGTTGTAAAGTAAATTTAAAGTTAATTTAAAATGTTGCCACTTGAAATAAAGACAAGTAAACTGCTCCCTTACTGTCATGAATTATTTAATAGTAGATAAAAATGAAGTGTGCTGCATAGGGAACACTCCAATAGAACAAGCAGAACTTTTAATGATTAAAAGCAACATACACTTAAGCCATGTTGCATATATTGCAAGGCTTGGACATTCTTTTTGTTCAAACTGTTTTTCAGAAAAAATAATCAACAGCAGAAAAAATTGATACAGACAATCCAATATATTTTTTGAATATTAAACAAAGTATAGGCAGAGTAAAGGGTTTGGGAGTTTGAGAGGAACGCCATTATACTCAAAAGAGGCTGAGGAGGACCCCAATGGCATAATAGGAGCATGTGAAGCCGCCAACTTGGTTTGTTTTTGTGTATTTGGGTATATCAATTACTCTGTTTTTACTAGGAATCTACTCTAAACATATATCCTTTATAGTAATACAATTTGGGGAATTCTAATCATTGTGGCCACATGATGCTATATTCCAAGGAGGTATCTTTTGCAGATGAGGTTGTATCATCCATGGCCATGTAGTAATGAATTTGTGAACACCAGTCATTTAATGAAGGGAAAGTGTTTCAGAGAGATTATATAGAGGTAGGTATTTATGCAACTGATTCCCCAAATCCTATGTCACATAGGTATATTCTAGTCTCCATTGCAAGGGATCACTTAACAATAGGAACAATAAAGTATCAAACAGTTCAAGTGATAATCCACTGTCTCACAAATCACACTGGGAATGTAGATGTACACCTGCTATCAGTTGACACTACTAAGCAAAGAGGCACAGAGTCTAACACCTCCCGGTGTTCACCATGAACGTGGGACATGTCCGTCGGGGCGTTCCGAGCCAGTCACTAGCGAGGTAGCTGGAATCACAGATAGTGCATAATGGACTAGCTGGGTTAGTACCAGGAGATCCAAGTGAAGCCAGAAACGGGAAGCAGAAGAATTGTCGGAATAGCTGAGGTCAAACCAAGAGATCCAAACAAAATGAGATGTGAGGCAAAGGATGGTCAGGGATAAGCAAATCAACAACAGGAAGCCCAACATAAATGAAACAGAAATGCAGGCACTGACACGAACCAGGAACAGACCGAGGAGTGATCCAATAATCTGGCACTGAATCACTCCAGTGCCAGAGTATTGGAGGGAGGGGTGGTGATGCCTGGTATACTGTCTAAAAACTTACATGCAGCTAACAAGCCGTTTCTCCAATTCAAATGTATGTTACTAAGAGATACCAGGAATTATGAAAGCAAATTTTCATAATTTAAAAGCCAGGAAAACTGCTGAGTATGCAGCACATTAAGTGCCTAATTTAAATTGATGCATATTGCACCCTGAAAGAATGCATAAAATTTGGGTAGCAAAAAATTGTGGTCTTATATGTCTCAAGATACATCCAACTCAAAACACAGCAGTATTTATACATCAAGCATATGGCAGGCATAGAAACGTGTATTTTGCAAAGTGGTGCATAATATTATTAGTATACTGGTTGGCTGAGCGCTGCAATATTTCGATTATCTATTGTCTTTTAGGAGGGTGGGATCTCCCCCTGTAGCTGCACGCCAATTTGTTACATATGTAGATAGAGTTAGTGCGCAGAGGTCATTATTTTGTAGAAACGTGTATACCTACATTAAAGGAGGAGTTGCAAGTCTTAGATGCATTAAAATCTAAATCTGGAGGCATATTGGTATAATGCACAATATGGAAATGCATCTTTTTGTGCTCCACAAATGGACATACAACCAACTCTGAGTGAGTACCTACATGTGCAGTTCCATAGAATAGATACCATGGCCTCTGTTAGCCGCCAATTCAGACTTAGAGAGGCTGGCATTTGTAATAGACTTGAACACAGGAGGTTTGGTGAAGGAACTATATTTTCCATTTTGTTTTAACTTAAACTGGCTTGTGGTAAGCTCCTTAACTGCTTGCATATAACTTTGTGAATGTTATTTATAGAGCTTTTTCATAAAGTAGCTTGTATTTTAGGTTCAATGGTTCTTTCAAACTACATCATTTAAATTTACATCAAGTTATTTTGAAATATAAAACTATATCATCTTAAATAATTGTGGATACATGAATTAATAAAATAAGTAATCATTAAGGGTACATTAAGAAATAAATTAGTGGTTGTATATAGAAAAAAAATTAAATGATTGATGAAGAATATTATATATAATATATTATTATATATTCCATTGTCCTTCCTTAGTTGCCATTGATAAGACAACTAGTTTCTCTTCTCCTAATAAAATATACAGTGGAACCTCTTATCAGCGCTCCACAGAATGCTGCCTTAATATATCACCAGGTACCACTTATTACCAAAATACTATACATTCAAAAAAATGTGTATATTTCAGTCGCAAACTGTAAACATATAAACATAGAAGTACAATCCTACATATGTCAGATAACTCATAGGTACAATCCAATAATATGCACTCTTGAACAAAAAGTCTTTATGTCCTAATAATGTCTCATAGAATTCATACGTGTTTCCAAAATAATTGTAGAATAGTTCATAGTAATAGTCTCTCGATGGAAAATAAATGAAAAAGAAAAAAATGCATTATAATGTCAAATTAGGTAGTAAATTCAGCAGATATAATGATGACTATATATCTACAATGTCCTTTTTAATAAAAAATGGGAGCTCTAGAAAATCCCAAAGAAACAACACGTGGGAAGCACTTCAAACAAATATGTATTTACTCTGTGCAAATCAATTCGTAGGCTGATTAGTTAAGATTTTCAGCTGGTTTAGTATTACTCCTTCCAAATGTTTATGATAGGAGAAACATGGAGCATTCACCTTAATAAATCTGTCAATAGATCCCGGGTTCAAGCTGATTTCCCAGGTCTCTGGCTGGATACAGGCCTCGCTTCATCCACTCAATCAACAACGCGTTTTGACCCGACCTCATGGGAGACTAATACTATTAACTATTATACAATTATTTTTGAGCGACGTACGAATTCTATGGGACATAATTAGGACATAAAGACTTTTGTTCAAGATTGTATATTATTGGATTGTACCTATGAATTATCTGACATATGGAGGATTGTACTTCTATGTTTATATGGTTACAGTTTGCGCCTGAGATACACACATTTTTTTTAATGTATAGTATTTTGGTTTTGCTTCTTCCCCTCATTATATGATAAGATACTAGCATTTGAGAGATGTGAGGCCAAAAATATTCCTGTACATCAGGTATTCCCACAGAGGCTTTGTAATTAATCTTTCTTAAGACAAAGGCCTTTTTGGAGAATACTGCTCACAGAGACAGGAACAAATTTTTCCACTCTCAAGATACTGGAAAAGAGACATACTACATGGGCCCATCTGGACTGTGATAATATGTGATCATGAGCGCATAATAAAACTATACACATCTGTGGGCAGCACGGTGGCTTAGTGGTTAGCACTTCTGCCTCACAGCACTGAGGTCATGAGCTCGATTCCCGACCATACCTGTGTGGAGTTTGTATGTTTTCCCTGTGTTTGCGTGGGTTTCCTCTGGCTGCTCCGGTTTCCTCCCATACTCCAAAAACATACTAGTAGGTTAATTGGCTGCTAACAAATTGACCCTACTCTGTGTGTGTGTGTGTGTGTGTGTATGTATGTTAGGGAATTTAGACTGTAAGCCCCAAATGGGGCATAGACTGATGTGAGTGAGTTCTCTGTACATCGCTGCGGAATTAGTGGCGCTATAAAAATTGATGATGATTATGATAGACTGGTCAGCACGAGCTGGATTCCTTTGTAATATGTGGACCAGATTAAAAAAGTACCCCAATTAGGGGTATCCAGCCCTGTTCTGAAAGCACTAGGGCTCTTCCCATAGCCCTGAGCTGTGGGTGTGGAGTAATATTAAATGTATAATGTATAAAAGCATTTTGTCCCTGGAGCACTACAGATCCCAGCATAGCCAAGCTGCCATTAAGTGTCTGGGCATCCTGGGACTCATAGTACTACAAGCACCAGAATACCCATCGCGACACAAGTTTAAACATCATTTTTATTACAATAAAAATACCCCTGCGCAACCCTCATTCACCATCTTTTTTGCTCACCTACATCAAGGGTATTTTGTACATCCCTGGATTCTTCACAAAATAGCAAAAGCCTGGTTGATTACTCTCAAGTCGATCATGAGAGCTCCACCGCCAAGTTATCTCTTAAGCTTCAATGGATCTAGTTATAACATGGTAAGATTCCACAGCTGGCAATGCAAATGCTTAGTTTCTCAAACGTACGTGTGAAGGTGAAGTACATAACAGGAAATACTCAGACAAACACAGTGGTGTGCTATGGCTGTTTTTCATACTTACCAACTTTTTTAAGTTGGTGTCCGGGAGACTCTCTGTAGCAGGTGGGCATGCGGGGGGCGGGGCTCCGAAACCCCGTAATTTGACAGCGGCGGGGGGGGCTAAACGCCGCGATTCACCGGGAATCGCGGCGTTTGGGATCTAATTCTGCCCACTTCACTAGGAAGTGGGGCACTTCCTAGTGAAGTGGGCAGAATTCGGGAGAATGCCACACTCGCCTGGGAGCCCGGGAGACTCTTGCAAAATGCGGGAGTCTCCCGGACATTCCGGGAGAGTTGGCAAGTATGCTGTTTTTACGTCATATGAATGAGTTTACTACTGAATTCATCTAGCAATGTATCTTTAGATCCGTCCCTTGGTGAATTCAGGAGTGCACACAGCTGATTTACGTGTGTTTAAATTAGGGATGTGCACCGGCGACTTTTGGTGTCTCGTGTTTTGTGTTTTGGATTCGGATTTTCACAATGTTTTGGGTTCAGATTTGTTGCGCAAAACACCTGCCAAAAGGTTTTGGTTCGGATTTAAGGTTTTGGATTCGGATTTTTTTTGAAAAAAAGCATAAAAAGTTCAAAAATCAAGTTTTTGGGCTTATTTTCACTCCTACGCTATTATTAACCTCAATAACATTCAATAACAAGCATTTCCACTAATTTACAGTGTATTCTGAACACCTCACAATATAGTTATTAGTCCAAAACGTTGCAACGAGGTATCATTCTGGACTGCGTAGTGGAGTTGTCCCCACAATATAATAAGAAAACCATCAACTGGTCTTAATAGCACCAAAAAATGTACCTGGACTGCGTAGAGGAGTGGGTCACCACAATATAATTTAAAAACCCTGAACTTGTATGATTCGCACCAATAAATGTATCTGGACTGCGTAGAGGAGTGGGTCACCACAATATAATAAGAAAACCCTGGACTTGTATGATTCGCACCAATAAATGTATCTGGACTGCGTAGAGGAGTGGGTCACCACAATATTATTTAAAAACCCTGAACTTGTATAATTCCACCAATAAATGTATCTGGACTGCGTAGAGGAGTGGGTCACCACAATATAATATGAAAACCATCAACTGGTCTTAATCGCACCAAAAAATGTACCTGGACTGCGTAGAGGAGTGGGTCACCACAATATAATTTAAAAACCCTGAACTTGTATGATTCGCACCAATAAATATATCTGGACTGCGTAGAGGAGTGGTCAACACAATATAATAAGAAAACCATCAACTGGTCTTATCGCACCAAAAAATGTACCTGGACTGTGTAGAGGAGTGGGTCACCACAATATAATTTAAAAACCCTGAACTTGTATGATTCGCACCAATAAATGTATCTGGACTGCGTAGAGGAGTGGTAACCACAATATAATAAGAAAACCATCAACTGGTATGAATCGCACCGAATAATGTACCTGGACTGCGTAGAGGAGTGGGTCACCACAATATAATATGAAAACCATCAACTGGTCTTAATCGCACCAAAAAATGTACCTGGACTGCGTAGAGGAGTGGGTCACCACAATATAATTTAAAAACCCTGAACTTGTATGATTCGCACCAATAAATGTATCTGGACTGCGCAGAGGAGTGGGTCACCACAATATAATAAGAAAACCATCAACTGGTCTTATCGCACCAAAAAATGTAACTGGACTGCGTAGAGGAGTGGGTCACCACAATATAATTTAAAAACCCTGAACTTGTATGATTCGCACCAATAAATGTATCTGGACTGCGTAGAGGAGTGGGTCACCACAATATAATATGAAAACCATCAACTGGTCTTAATCGCACCAAAAAATGTACCTGGACTGTGTAGAGGAGTGGGTCACCACAATATAATTTAAAAACCCTGAACTTGTATGATTCCCACCAATAAATGTATCTGGACTGCGTAGAGGAGTGGGTCACCACAGTATAATAAGAAAACCATCAACTGGTCTTATCGCACCAAAAAATGTACCTAGACTGCGTAGAGGAGTGGGTCACCACAATATAATTTAAAAACCCTGAACTTGTAAGATTCGCACCAATAAATGTATCTGGACTGCGTAGAGGAGTGGTCACCACAATATAATTAATAAAAAACCCTCCACGCTCTGAATTTCCCAAAAAAAATAATTCTGGACTGTGTAGTGGGGTGGCCCCGGTACTAAATTTGATACCTTGGCCACAATACCTCCTCCAAGTTCCAAGTGTAGTGTTTATAACATATTAACACTACACTAATTCTCGCACGTCAAACCCTCTTGTTTTAAATAATGACAGGGCATTTAACTTTTGATTTAATTTTTGGAATTTGTTGACATTTTCTTTTACTTCTTGAACATGGCAAACGACTGTTGAATGGTCACATAATGCCAAAAAAATAGTTGCAAGATGGAATTGTCCTTGGGCCCTCCCACCCACCCTTATGTTGTTGAAATAGGACATGCACACTTTAACAAACCAATCATTTCAGCGACAGGGCCTACCAAACAACTGTGGCTGAAATGATTGGTTTGTTTGGGCCCCCACACCAAAATAACAATTCATCTCTCCCTGTACAAACTAAACAGGCTCTACTGAGGAAAGATGTCGTCCTCATCTTCAACCTCTGATTCCTCTCCCCCTACAGTGTGTACTTCCTCCTCCTCACACATTATCAATTCATCCCCGCTGGACTCCACAACCACAGGTCCCTCTGTACTATCTGGAGGGCAGTGCTGTACTTCATTGAGGAATTGATTATTCATTTTTATAAACATCATTTTTTCAACGTTGTGAGGAAGCAACCTCCTTCGCCGCTCACTGACCAGGTTCCCCGCTGCACTAAAAACTCTTTCCCAGTACACACTGGAGGGGGACAACTCAGGTAAAATAGAGCCAGTTTGTACAGGAGCTTCCAAACTGCATTTTTTTCCTGCCAGTAACAATATGGACTGTCTGACATGTCTATTTGGATGGTGTCACCAAAATAATCCTCCACCATTTTTTCAATTGTGACAGCATCCAATGCAGCGACAGTAGACATGTCTGCAATGGTTGGCAGGTCCTTCAGTCCGGACCAGATGTTATCAGCATCCCCGCCAGCGGCTCTTTTAGGAAAACTGAGCTTTTTCCTCGCAGCCATAGATGTGGAAGAAAATGAGGGTGGAGCTGTTGGCATGTCACGGCCCTCTTCAGAGGACAATCTCCTGACCAGAAGGTCTTTGCACCGCTGTAGACTTGTGTCCACCGGAAACAGAGACACAACATACACTTTAAACCGAGGATCGAGCACGGTGGCCAGAATGTATTCCTCTGACTTTAAAAGAGTGACCACCCTCGGATCCTGGCAAAGCGTACGAAGGGCTTCATCCACAAGAGCTACATGCTTTGTTGGATCGCAATGCTTTACCAGCTCCTCCCTAACTTTCTCCAGCTGCTTCTGCAACAGCCTGATCAGGGGAATGACCTGACTCAAGCTGGCAGTGTCGGAACTGACTTCTCGTGTGGCAAGTTCAAACGGCTGGAGAACCTTGCACAACACGGAAATCAGTCTCCACTGCGCTTGACTCAGGCGCATCACCACTCCTTTGCCTATGTCGTAGGTGGCTGTGTAGGCCTGAATGGCCTTTTGCTTCCATCCTCTGCAGCATATAGAGGGTGGAGTTCCAGCGCATCACAACCTCTTGTTGAGGTGATGGCAGGGCAGGTTCATGCTTTTTTGATGTGCCTCTAGTCTGCGGTAGGCACTGGCTGAATGCCGAAAGTGTCCAGCAATTTTGCGCGCCACCGCAAGCATCTCCTGCACACCCCTGTCACTCTTGAGGTAATGCTGCACCACCAAATTAATGGTGTGGGCAAAACATGGGACGTGCTGGAAATTGCCCATATTTAATGCCCGCACAATGTTACTGGCATTGTCTGACACCACAAATCCCCATGAGAGTCTAAGTGGGGTAAGCCACTGGGAGATAATTTCCCTCAGTTTCTCTAATATGTTGTCAGCGTTGTGCCTCTTATTAAAGCCTGTAATACACAATGTTGCCTGCCTTTCCACGAGCAGCCTTTTTATAGATGCTGCTACTGATGCAGCTGTTGCTGTTGCTGCGGAAGGCGATGCATATACCCAGTGGGCTGTCACAGTCCTTCGTTTGCCCAGAACCACTTGTCCACATGTCCGTGGTTAAGTGGACAGTGGGTACAATCGCATTTTTCAGAGCACTGAGGACACTTGATCGCACTTCTCTGTACATTTTTGGTATCGCCTGCCTAGTGAAGTGGAATCTCGACGGGATTTGGTACCGGGGACACAATACCTCCATCAACCCTCTAAATCCCACTCCACTGATGGCGAACACTGGGCGCATGTCTAACACCAACATTGCAGTTACAGCCGCAGTTATACGCTTTGCAATAGGGTGACTACTATCGTATTTTGTGGTCATGGCAAACGACTGTTGAACGGTCAATTGTTTTATGAAAGACTTAGCCGTCTTACGACTTCCCCTCTGGGAAGATGACCGACTAACAGCAGCAACAGCAGCAGTGGCAGTAGTAGGCGTACCGCTGCAGGATTCCTCGGATGAATCCCGTATTGGAGAGGACTCAGTCTGGCTGCTGACTTGGGCTGCAGGACTCAATCTGATGGAGATCGTGGAGGAAGTTGATGAGGAGGGTGTTGCTGGTGTGTATCCAACTGGACCACGGGATTTAGGTGTCCCTGTACCGATGACGGTCCTAACCCCAGTTCCTGAACTAACCACTGAACTATGAAGGTTATTCAGGTGACGTATAAGGGTGGATGTCCCTAGGTGGGCAAGATCCTTACCCCTGCTTATTTGAGCTTTACATAAGCTAGATATGGCCATACATTGGTTGTCCGGATTTGGATAAAAATAACTCCAGACCGAAGAGGTGCATTTTTTGGTCTTCTGACCAGGCATGACGATGGGCTTTTTCATCCCATGGACATCAGCTGTTTCCCCCCCTGGTGCCTCATTTACAATAACCACATCACCATCCTCATCATCAAGTTCCTCCACAGCGCCAGCTACATCATCAATAGCCTCCTCCCGAGCCACCTCTTCCCGTACAGTGATGGGAAGGTCAGGCTTGACAACCACCAACACCCTTGGACTCGCCTTGGGGATTTGTGATAATTTCTCTTTAGAAGGCAGAGTTGTTTGCTGTTTTGTTGCTGACAGCATAACTCTCTTCAATTTTTTGTAGGGGGGGGAGGAGGAGGAGGGCTAAGATCCTTGGGTGAAGATGGACCACTAGTCATGAACACGGGCCAGGGCCTAAGCCGTTCCTTGCCACTCTGTGTCGTAAATGGCATATTGCCAACTTTACGTTTCTCCTCAGATGATTTTAAGTTTCTCTTTTTGCTTTTTTTTGAGCACTTGGGCTTTTTGGATTTTACATGCCCTGTACTAGGAGATTGGGCATCAGGCTTGGAAGACGACGTTGATGGCATTTCATCGTCTATGTCATGACTAGTGACAGCAGCTTCAGCATTAGGAGGAAGTGGGTCTTGATCTTTCCCTACTTTATCCTCCAAATTTTTGCTCTCCATTATATGTAGCACAAGATACTGCAGAATGTGTGAACTTGGTAATATTGCAGTACCAATGGGCTTATACTGCAGGATTGGTTTTGCAAATTTTGTTGTAATTTAATTTTTTTTAAATTTATTTTTTTAAATTTTTTTTTATTAACTTTTGTTACATTTTTTAAACACTTGCGAATATTGGGGAAATAACTATGCCCTTAGAAGCACAGAGCCCGGGACACAGGACCACTGGACTGAACTGGACACAGCACACAGGACCCAGCAGCACCACTGAACTCAAAATTGACAGAGCACAGCACACAGCACCACTGGACTGATACTGCAGAATATGTGAACTTTGTAATATTGCAGCAGTACCACTGGACTTTTACTGCTGAATGTGTGAACTTGGTAATATTGCAGTACCAATTGGCTTATACTGCAGGATTGGTTTGGCAAGTTTTGTTGTAATTAAAAAAAAATTTAATTAGTTTTTTGTATTTTTTTATTATTAACTTTTTTTTTATTTTTTAAACACTTGGGAATATTGGGGAAATAACTATGCCCTTAGAAGCACAGAGCACAGGACACAGGACCACTGGACTGAACAGGACACAGCACACAGGACCCAGCAGCACCACTGAACTCAAAATTGACAGAGCACAGCACACAGCACCACTGGACTGATACTGCAGAACAGAGCACAGCACAGCACAGCACAGCACAGCATAGCATAGCACAGCACAGCACAGCACAATACAGAACTAAACAGCACAGCACGAGATCTACCAGAACAGAGGACCACCTAACACACCCTCCCTCTACCCTGATCAATGCCCGAGTGAAGATGGCGGCGACTAGCGGGGAATTTATAGGATCCGAGTATCGCGAGATCCGACAGCGGGATTATGACTCAGAGCCTCGGTTTCAAGTTTTCATTTGGCGCCAATACCCGGATCTGTCTCGGATCCGACTCGGATCGGAAAGGTTCGGGTGGGCTCAGATTCACAAAATCCGAGTGCGCTCATCTCTAGTTTAAATCCAAGCACACATTGCTTTCAGCATGCATGCCTTCATAAATCAGGCCCATAGTTTGTTGCACAGTTTAGCAACAGTAAAACCCATGCTATAGTATGCCATTTAAGCCCCGAATTGTTAGTAATTACAGAAGGATTTTGTTTTCATAAAATAAGTGATTTTAAAGGTGAAAGATGTAGCAAAGTTGAGATGGTTATCTAAACACTGTCAATTTGGAATCAGTTGCTTAGATGCAATAAGAGATAGGTTGCTGTGTGGTATGCACAGTGAAAGTATTCAATCAAAAGAGATTGTTATCTGAACCAGAGTTAAGATTAGACAGTGCAGTGTGTACTGCAAACTCAATAGAGACATCAGCAATATATGTCTCAGAAATACAACAAAATTGACTTGAATATATGTCACACGAAATGTCTTTTAAATAGAGAATATCTTGTTTCCATTGTGGACAGATCTTATATCCACACACTGTTGGTTTAAAGATAAAGAATGCAGGAAGTAAAAAGGCATATAACAATAACAGCATCAGACCTTCAAGTAATTATTACCATTTATTTTTATAGCGCCACTAATTCCGCAGTGCTGTACAGAGAACTCACTCACATCACTCCCTGCCCCATTGGGACTTACAGTCTAAATTCCCTAACACACACAGACAGACACACACACAGACAGACTAGGGTCAATTTGATAGCAGCCAATTAACCTACCAGTATGTTTTTGGAGTGTGGGAGGAAACCAAAGTACCCGGAGGAAACCCACGCAATCACGAGGAGAACATACAAACTCCACACAGATAAGGCCATAGTCGGGAATTGAACTCATGACCCCATTGCTGTAAGGCAGAAGTGCTAACCACTTAGCCACTGTGCTGCCCTGAAGTCCCAGGAGTCATGTAAAAAATGGAACTGGACACAGGATCCGCCCTTTCTGTTATTAAAGAAAATAGTGTTACAAGTCATTAGCAGAAATTGCAGTACAAAAAAAACAATGTATTTTTGAAGACGTATACTGGAGAAAAAGTGCCTTCTCTAGGGAACGTTGAAGTTGATGTGAAATACAAAGAGAACACACATAAATTATAACTATAGATATTAGGGGCTAGATTTACTAAGCTGCGGGTTTGAAAAAGTGGGGATGTTGCCTATATCAACCAGTCAGATTCTAGCTGTCATTTTGTAGAAGGTACTAAATAAATGACAGCTAGAATCTGATTGGTTGCTATAGGCAACATCCCCACTTTTTCAAACCCGCAGCTTAGGTGTGAAGGGAAACTAAGAGGAAGGGCAGAGTCTATTGTAATCAGCTGTCTGAGATTCCACATAAATGTGCAAAAGACTCATTGGAGCTTGATCATTGTAGTAGCTTACATCCTAAAGTGAAACAACTTGCAAATTTAAGTGAACGGTGAGTTTGAAACAGAATAAGGTGACTATTCTTTATCTGCCTACAGTATATAAATCTGTTTGTGTTGTATCTGTGTTGTGCATTCTTGCTAGGTATTAAATAGTTTCTGCAGGCTAATAGTACAGAAAACATATCCACAGCAACAGAAAACAATGCAGATCAAAACAAAATAAACACAGAGAGAGATAAACATAGAAGATTGGAACATAAGATGCTCACACAAAATTCTTAGAGCTATGTGGGCTAATGCTAGAAGCTTAGGAAATAAAATTCCAGAACTAATTGCTTTAATGACAAGGGAGGATCTGGATATTGTAACTATTACAGAGCCATAGTGCAATGAAAATCATGACTGAGACATAGCTATACCGGGATATACTTTATTTAGGAAGGACAGAGTGGGAAGAATCGGAGGAGGGGTAGCAATGTATGTGAAAAAAAGCATAAAAACTTTAATACAAAGTATCGAAGAAAAAACTGAGGCCCTTTGGGTGAACATAGAAATGGGGGACAAGGCTAATCTTCGTACCGGGGTGATCTATAGACCACCAGGTCAGGAAGAAGAACTGGACAGGAACTTACTGCAATACATCAATAAAATGGTTTTAAAAGGAGAGGTAATAATCATGGGAGAGGTTAATCTACGTGATGTGAACTGGGTGGAGTCTTCAGCAAGTTCCACTAGAAGTAGGGACATTCTGAATTCCTTGCAAGGAGCATTCCTTAAGGAAATGGAGAGGGAGGCCACTTGCAAAGACGCAATATTAGACTTAATTCTTACAAATGGTGACAGAATATCTGATGTAAATGTGAGTGAGAACCTAGGATCCAGCAACCATCAAGCAGTATTGTTTAGTATGAAGACAGAGAACGACTCATACCACACAAGAACAAAGGTGTTAGGTTTTGGGAAGGCTGACTTTGTAGAGATGGGAAAATGTGTAAGTGACTCTTTGGCAGAGTGAAAGAACTTGAAAGGAGTACAGGAGAGGTGGGAAAAATTAAAAAGTGCAATACTTAAAGCAACAGACTTTTGTATCAAAAGGGTTAAGAAAAGTACAAGGAAAAGGAAGCCAGTGTGGTTTGCAAAAGAAGTAACAAGTATATATGGCCTTTAGGAAATATAAGCCGACTCAGAATAATGAAGACAGAGGTATATCTTGCTAGACAGAAGGAGGCTTAGAAGGTAATCAGATGTGCAAAGGCACAAGCTGAAGAGAATATGGCCCAGTCAGTAGGTAAATTGGTATATAAGTGAAAGAAGAAAAACTAAAGGAGGAATAATAAGACTAAAGACAGAGAGTGAGAGTCTTGTTGAGGGAGACAAGGTAATAGCAGATCATCTTAATAATTATTTTTGCTCAGTGTTCACTACAGAAAGAGCAGGAAAGGGAGCACAGTTAAGTTGCAAGTATACTCATAAAAATGAGGTAGATACAAGTACATTTACAGAGTAGAAGGTTCTAACAGAGCTCTCAAAACTAAAAGTGGATAAATCAATGGGGCCATATGGGATACATCCAAGGATAGTAAAAGAGCTTAAAGAGGTGCTGGTAACACCATTAACTGAATTATTCAATCAGTCACTAGTTACAAGAGTAATTCCAGAGGACTGGAAAAGAGCAAATGTAGTCCCACTATACAAAAGTGGAAGCAAGGAAGAGGCGAGAAACTACAGACTAAGGAGCCTTACATCTGTAGTAGGAAAATTGATGAAACACTCTTAAAAGAAAGAGTTGTAGAATATCTCAAATCCAGTAACTCACAGGATCCAAAACAGCATGGATTAACTGGGGTGAGATCATGACAAAGAAATCTTATTTACTTTTTTTGAGTGGGTGACTAAAGTACTAGATCAATGAGGGGCTGTATGCTGTAGATATAGCTTATCTAGATTTTAGTGAGGCTTTTGACACTGTCCCACATCACAGACTGCTAAATAAACTTGGAAGCTTGGAATTGAATTCAAAGACAGTGGAATGGATAAGATCTTGGTTGCAGGATAGAAAACAGAGTTATAGTAAATGTAGTACATTCACATGAGGGAAAGGTTACCAGTGGAGTACCCCAAGGATCTGTACTTGGACCAGTGCTTTTTAATATCTTTATTGGAGACATTGCAAATGGTATTGAAGGGAAAGTATTTTGCAGATGACACAAAGTTATGCAACCGGGTAGACACACCAAGAGGGGTAAAACAAATGACTGATGATCTAGGTATATTAGAGGAATGGTCAAGAGAGTGGGAACTACAGTTTAATGGCAAAAAATGCAAATCATGCACTTGGGTCTCAAAAACCCAAAGGCTAAATATAGTATTAATGGCACTATAATAGAAACTACTGAGGAGGAAAGGGATCTAGGAGTCACTATTTCAGGTCACTTAAAGGCAGGTAAGCAATGCAACAAAGCAATGAGGAAGGCAAGTCAGATGCTTGGCTGCATATGGAGAGAAATCAGTAGCAGAAAGAAAGCAGTAATATTACCACTGTATAGGTCATTGGTATGGCCTCATCTAGAATACTGTGTTCAATTCTGGAGGCCATATCTCTAGAAGGATATAAATACATTAGAAACTGTACAAAGAAGGCAACTAAAATGGTGCATAGCCTACAGCACAAAACTTACCCGGAAACACTAAAAGAGCTTAATATCTATAGTTTGGAGCAGAGAAGGAAAACGGGGGACATGATAGAAACTTTCAAATATATCAAGGGTTTAAACAAGGTACAGGAGGGAAACATTCTTCAATGGAAGAAAAATACTAGAACATGAGGACATGCACTGACACTGGAGGGAAGTAGGTTCAGAGGAAATTTGAGGATAAACTACTTCACAGGAAGGGTAGTGGATAAGTCGAATATCATCCAATCAGATGTGGTAGAGGCTAATACAGAAGAGCAGTTTAAATATGCTTGGGATAGACATAAGAATATCCTTATAAAGAATAAGCAATCAAATAAGGTTTAAGGTAACCATAGGTTAATAAAACAATAGGCAGACTAGATGGGCGGTTCTTTTTCTGCCATCAAATTCTATGTTTTTATGATACAAAATGGTGGGCCGGCATTGCTTGTCCGTGAAAGGTTAAAAAATATTGATTTTGACTTTGTGTATTAAAACACTGTATGTATCAACATCTAAAGTGCCAAATATTGATCCGACAATTAAGAGATTAAATGAACTGTTGCAAAATCCATATTTAGAAATGGGATAGAAAGGAAGACTCAAAGGAATGAAAGGCAGCTTTGTATTAGATAAAAAAAGCTACTCCAAAATTTCACTAAGCTCGACCTGTACTATACGCTCAGTGGCGCACGCAGGGGGGGGTTTCTGAGCCTCTAGAAACCCCCCTTGCGCTAACTAAGTGGCCACTGTTCTATACAGCAGCCGCAGCGCTGTCAAAGAAGCATCCGCGGCGGTGCTGTATTGTATACAGCACCGCCGCAGACGCTTCTTAGACAGCGCCGCGGCTGCTGTATAGGACAGCGCTGGCGAAACGGAGCTGGGGTTTTTTTTTGTTTTTTTTGGGTCGACGATCCTCCGTGCGCCGCTGACGCTATCAGACCAAGGGTTGAGGCAGAGCTTAAGAGACTTGAAGTATGGGAATTTAATCATAGTTCCAGTATTGAAGACAGGTAAATCAGTAAGCATTCGCATATGTGGAGACTTTAAAACAATGATCAACTGAGCACTGCACAAAATACAATATCAATTATTAAGGATTCAGGAAATCTTTGCAGGTCTGTTATGAGGAGACTACTTTACAAACAATAGACTTGACACAAGGATATTTACAAAGCTTCTCGCAATGGCTCACATTGTCTATATCCTGGTTGCTTGGTAGTTGGGATGCTTGTTCCTATGTAATAGGTGATCACATGATCACAATTGTAGCAATAGGCTGCAGGGAGCTCACTACTAATGAAGCTGATTAGGTGTCATTGGTTTAAATAGCAGGGAGCTTCCCTGCCGGTGATTAGCTCTTTGCTATTTTGCTGTACTATACTACTTCTGACGCCCTATTGTCTGACCTTTGCATTGCCTCTGAAAATAAAACAAAGCAAAATAAAAGAATGCATATCACTTGAACCAAATAAAAATACCACCAAAATTATATTAAAATTAAAAAAAATATTTTATTAAAAACATATACTGGACAAACTACATGTTACAATATAAAATTCATATATTAACCGAAATCCAAGAGAATTGACAAAAAAGGACTCTGTTGTTGTATATTAGCCATAAAATGCAATATAGTGAAATCCATTTATAAAAGTTTCCTCAGTTTGGACTACAATAATTTTAAGGAGAGTCTTAAAAGGTGAAGAAAGCATCAGATATTAAAATCAATATTAGGATCCACCACAACGATCAACTCTGTTATATTGAGGGAGCTAGAGTGTTAATGGAACATATAGTCCTAGACTCTGTTTTAATGGGAGCAATCTTTAGATGGGACACATAAAGTCTGTGTCAGCAGTCTCTCACCCTGCAGACTTCAGCTGATCAAATGTCCCCCTTCACACACTGCAAATAACACAGCCAGTTACCTGGAAATCTCCTTACCCACCACAGACTCGTTTTGATAGAGAGTTCAAATGTACGGGATCCACACTTTTCCGTTTTGTATAATTCACCCACAGTTTCCTTGTAACACGGATTCTAGGTCCTTTTACTCTTGCAAAAATGATAATGTACTTACACGTTTCTCCACAGGTGTTGTGGTTTCATCAAAGATAATTTTGAAGGAATCCAGGCTTGCTTTTAAATAGACTTCTACCAATCAGAGTAGAATATATTTAACCCTTTCTAATACAATTTTGTAATATAGATTAATTTTTTCCAGTACTATCTTTACTAATTTCACTAAATTTATGGTGGTATCAGTGGCTTAATCATACAATGTTATATAAACATATTATATAGAGTAGTGATACCTTAACAAAGGTAAGTGGGTACCACAGAGGACTTGATAGTGGGATACTGAGCAGAGATCTCTATGGCAACAAGGATGCAGGATGCACCTGGATCAGATAAGGCGAGTATACTGCATTTAAATAGGTTGTAGTACCAATCTCCACCGGTATAACAGTTAGGTAATGTGGAGTAGAGGATGGAACTGGGGAGCAACACAGTACAAGGGAAGATGCTGGACCAAAATGGAGCTGTAAATCTGGAAGGTGAAACACAGCTGACAGTGGTGAGTCATATAACAAGCACCATGGCCCTGCGGATAGGAAGTGGTCTCACAGAAGAAAGGCAGAGTCAAACAACAGTGAAAGGGAATGTCCAGGCAGCAATATATGTAGTCGGGGGTCACAAGCAAAAGGTCTATCCAGGCAGCAATCAGGGTGGTCAGGTCACAGGCAGAGGTCAAAACTGAGTATCAGACAGGAACAGAATATTCTCAGGAACAGGAACACAGAGGCGCAAGGGTGTGAACACTATAACCGGCAAAGGTTCAGTGAACTTGACAAGTATTTAAAGCAGTGGTAACCAATCAAGGCAGGTATCAGAGTTTATGTGATTACACCCAGACTGACAACAACACTGCAACAGCAGAACAAAAACAGCAATTACCTGCTGTTCCTAACAACTTACCTGATTAGCCATGCAGACAGCCTTCTCTTCCTGGAAACAGTTGTCATCAGGGTGCAGCTCTGAGCACAGGGGCGTCTAACATCGGTGCACTAATACATTTTCTGCATCTACAATAAAATATCGGGTACACTGCACTGTTAATATAAATTGATGTATACAATATTTTTTTTTCTTTCCTTTAATGTAGGGAATTTGTCTTACACCTCCCATTGTGCTGTGCAAACATATGTGCCCCTAGAGGAAACATCGTTTTGGCCCACATATGCATGTACTTTCCTGTAAAACTGAGATCAGTTACAAAAAGCTAACTGTGTGGCATCCAAAAGGAGCATTTTAGTGGTGCAGCAGCGACCCTATATATTATTTAAACTGCATAGTCTAAAAAGTTAAATCAATGATATAAACTTATTCAACAATCAACTCATTCAACAATCCAGTGGACAGTTTCTAATCGGTGAAACATATAACATCTATATAAACAAATTGAGCTAAGATCAATTCTATTTCGAATATCTTCATTTTCATATTTGTTTGTTTTAATTGAAGTTTTAGATTGGGTTGAGGTTGGAGGTATATATTTATATGGTGTAGCTTTCTGCACAACAAATATAGTGATTGACACTTTTTATGTGTTGGTGGAACTTGTTGTCTTTTTATGGTTTGACCTTCATTAAAAAGTCGTGCTGAGAGCTGAACACTTCAGTTGAAAGGGGTATCTTTACTGTGAAAAGGTCCTCTGGAATCAGCCTCAGTATTTGTGGAAGTCATATATTAAAATTACAATATTACAAAGCATCATGTCAAGGCAGGCTTCAAACTTTTCACATGGATGAACAAAAGGTCACTGCTCATCATCTTAGGCTGTATCTCAAGATATGACCATGTTTTTTCAGGTTTAGTTCTTTTTTTCCTGCAGACTTTCACAGGCATTTTCAACAGATGCTACATAATTATTATTTTTTGCTGTCTGTTGACAGAGAACATCTATATAAGTTTTGATGGTGAAGCATTGAAAAAATTATTCAACTGTGAGTAATGGAAAACAATAGTATAAAATAAACTATAATTTATATGGGATTCATAGGCAATTAATTTCTAAGATTTATGCCATTCGTTCTTACTTAAATATTGCAAGAATATATTTCAATATTTGAATACATTTACTAACTCTGTGAAGAACAAGAAACAACAGATATAAATGTTTTACTTCATGTATATAGCTCCAAATACAGCCAGCAATTTTCAGCCGCATGGGAGGTGAAAAAGTTAACTAGTGGACAAACATAAAAAAATGATTCTCCTTTTATAGCTTGTCTAGAGTTAGAAATACATTTGTAAGAAAAAAATTAGGCAAAGAAGTGCAATAATTTACACATTTAGTTACAATGTTGTAAAACAATTTAAGTTGTAATGAAAATTATATTATCAGTAAGAGGATACTAAAGGTCATTTAAGAACTGCAACACTGGAAAACTGAAGCACAAATGTCCTTTTGTGATATAATGTGTCTACTTTTGTATATGTGCTCTTTAAACATTGAAGAACAATAACCTGTGGTCCAAGATAGCAGCATTCGCGAGGGGCAGAAGGCTGCATCAGTCATTGGATAGAGTTGGGCAATCTAGGGCGTTAATTGAGAAGTGTGAAATAGGCAAGTAAGTCTACTTTTTGTAAACATCTGAGATTCCATTTTGTTGGATAGTATTATTTAAATAATTCAAAGGGATAATAAGGTGCATATATGTTCCCTTCTTTGCAGGATGTTTCACGGCCTTTTCCTTCATGAAAAATCCCATACATTCTCTGTCACCTCAGAGGTCTCAGAGAATGGGTCTCATCCATATAGTTTTAATAGGACATATTATAGACCTTTGAGTTGCACTTCTACATAAAAGTGGACTGCTATGAGCACCTCAACTGATATAAAATAAATATTCAAACATAATAGTGACATGTATTTTGCTCTTGTTGGATAGACACAGGTAACTGCTCTTCTTCTGTCTTCTGAAAGAGTGTTGCTGACTGCAACACTTTTAAAAGAATGTTCTTTTTCAGCAGGGTCAAGGAGAAGAATATTTATAGGGACAACCACAAGAAATTAATTAACATAGAAGTGCTAATTTTAACAAATAAGTTATTATATTCTATGTTTTACAGGTTTTTACTAATGAATAACCTATTTTTCTAAGAGTACTGTCTCTTTAAGTTTCTTACGTCTTATCCATCTTTTCGGACCCTACAGTATTTTTCATTTTTTTGCATTTAAAACTATCTTCTTTATCCTCTATCTTTCTGTGCCCTTTTACTCCTACTCCTGTGCACTTCTCTAGTCTATTCAACTGATCACCATGTAGCTTTCTCTATTTGCCTTACTATTCACTCTCTATCACTTTTTCTGTGCGATTTCCTATTCTATAGTAATTTTCTCTCTTGTGTTTCCATCTCTTATTTTCCCCTTTCTATTTCCTCTTTGTTCCTCTCCCCATCACAGTCTCCTTTAATTGTCTCCTTGGTTCTCTACTACTAACGGTCGGTCCTGCCTTCTTATGCAGGGTTCCTTCACATCACTCTCTGTCCAAATGACTACTATCTCACAAGGAGCACACTCATCCTGTCTGATCAGCTTATTTTATTGTACACATTTTTAGGTACTCTACATGTAATAAACATGTCCCATTGTCTCCTCACTCTCATCATTCACTTAAGACATAAATGAAACTGAGCAGTATTTTAGGAGGATATATTTAAATTAATGAAAGGGGTGGTCATAATGTGGTTGCAGTTTAAATTTGATGAGGTGCTTCAGTTTTGTCTGCAAATATGGAAAATTCGCTGTAGAAAGATTTTATGTGTTTCAAAAGACTGTAAAGTAGATGTGAACTTTAAATATGCTAGATGGACAAGTAAATGAAACTTTCACACAAAAAAGCATTGACGGTCTGCCGATATTGCAGTTTATAGATTAACCGTATTGTATTGAAATCTTGGATATCTTAGGGAGATCCAAAGAAAACAATCAGAAATGCGAGAGATTTTGGAAAAATTTGCCATTAAAATTATATTGTTATTAAAATGGCATTATGTTGAAACCAGCTATGGGGGAGAGGAGAGATAGCAAGGAAAGAAAGGAAGGGAAATTAACCTAAGAGCACTGGAAAAAGAAAAGGAAAGGAAAGAGAAAGAGAAAGGAAAGAGAAAGGAAAAGAAAGGTAAAATGGAAGGAGTTCCCAGCAAGTGTTTCCTACATGTAAAGGAAAAATGTTGCACCTAGGAATTACCTTACTAACTTATCAGCCACACCACTCCCAACAGTTTTACTAAAGGACAGCAATAGAAGTTTTACAGCATGCATGGCTGCCATCAGAAACAGAGGCCCTAAAATAATCCTCCAGGCCCCACCCTCGCAACCATTTTCACCGTACATGTCCCCCTCCCTCTTTGCCATACACGCCTCCCTCCCTCTTCACTGTACATGGCTCCCTTCCCTCTTTGCTGTACAAGCTCTGCTGTCCTCACGTCATCACAGTAGATGTCCCCCTCCCCCTCATCACATTACTTGACCCCCTCCCTCATCACAGTACATGTCCCCCTCCCCTCATAACAGTACACACTCCAATATGCTCTGGGCCCCCCTTCCCCATATAATTGCTTTAGATCATGTACCTTGCCTGCGCGATGCTGCGGCTCCCAGACACAGATAGACTGGGAGCGCAGTGATGGTGTCACCGCGCCATGCATTTCTAGCTTATCAGTGTCTGGTAGCTGCCAAGATATCAGACAGAAGACAGGCGGCCGGGTTAGGGGGCCTGGACATACCATGGGGCCCGGAGAGATCTTTCAGGGCCACCCCTAGTTTGTCCGGGCCCCTAACAGTTGTATGGACTATACCCCCCTGATGATGGCCCTAACAGCATGTAATTGGTTGCATATGGAGGTAGCATGTAGTTTGTTCACTGAGGGGAGCCCTGTACTGATGTCTTGAAGTGGCAGACCTGAAATATTGTGACAGGTAAACTTATTTTTTTGTTGTTTACAGTTTTTTTTCTTTATTAATGCCATATTTAATTGCTATTTATCTAGTAGAAATGAAAGACTTACAAGTCACAGTGAAATGTTTCTTGACAAGTTTAATTTGAAGGCGAGTAAGTATATAAAATCAAACCTCTTATAAAGACTGTTTATCTTTCATTTATCACTTGTGTTTAGCTACTTGTGAGTATAACTATTACCATTTAATTGAGGAATATTCCTTACTGAATTGCTATCATGGATATGTAGTAATTTTATTACATGATCTTACTTATTCAGGGATTGTGTACAGTTCTCTAATGGCTACTATGCTAGCTGAGATGGCTCTTCTGGAGCCAAGGGAGTCTAATCAAACCATTATAAAAGGGCATTTGTGATGACTGCAGCCACTACAAAAGCTCTCATATCATTTCTTTTAATGTTTTTACATAATGAACTTTTGATGATGCTGCTATATTAACATATTTCAACATGATGCTATAAAGTGTGGAGGTTCATCATTATTGTTTTCTAATGAATGAAATCTTAGATCGTGGCCATTAATTCTTCATATTTATGACATGTGTAATCGGTAACAACATTTACTAATATATTTTTTTAAGAGAGCAAACTGTCTCTTATAAATTATCTTTATTTTATTTGTTTGCCCTACCACTTTAATGAGGTTAAAGGTAAGAAATTGTTTTTCTTTTTTATGACAGCATGCTGAAACAAAATACAGTCAAAAAAATAATATATTATAAAACTAAAAATGATTATTTCAAACATAAAATAAATCAGTCTGTCATTATAATCAATGGAAGCTCTAAAAATGAGATAGCATTTGACAAGCTTGCTTACCAATAACTTAATATAACAGAAACTGGTAACTTTTTTTTAATTATGTAACATTTCAAATACATTTAGAAATGTTTGAATACTACAAGTTCAGCTTATAATGAATGCATTGCAAACCGTTGATACTGTGTTAATGTGGACAATACCTTTAAAACTTCTCATATCAGTATATTATGTTAGCAGGGCCGGTGCCAGGGTCCATGGCGCCCTAGGCACTTTGTCAAAATCGGCGCCCCCCTTCCCCCGCGCACCGCAGGAACACTTTGAAAATCGCCTCCCTCCTCCCCCCTCCCCACGTCTTTCCTTACCTTGCCTCAACACCGCCGCCTCTCTGCTCCGTCTTCTCCCCTCCGCTCACTGACACCGTCGGGCCGTGATGATGATGTCACGGCCCGACAGTCAGTGAGTGGAGGGGAGGAGACAGAGCAGAGAGGCGGCGGTGGTGAGCAATAGCCTCTTCCCCCCTCTCCGTGGATGTATCTGAATGCTGTGCGGCGGCCGTGGAAGGTCAGCGGTCGCCGCACAGTTTTAAAGTCATTTTCATTCTGTGGTGCCCTCCAGGCGCCCTCCAGAGCCCGGCGCCCTAGGCAAGTGCCTAACCTTGCCTAATGGGAGCGCTGGGCCTGTATGTTAGTCTTGTCTATTTATCGCCAGTAATACTTTTTTACAGGCAACATTTCAATAGTGCATTTCTAGCTGTTGTGGTTAATAAACTTGCACAGTACAATGTGCAAGAGCATAAAACAATGAATAGTTATTAAAGGTACAAATATATGTGTGAAATACCTTAAAAAAACTATAACTACAGATATGAGAACGAGGACCTTGAAGAAGAACAAGTGTTTCCCATGGAACAGACAATAACAGGATGCAAGACTGAAAACAAACTGAACAAAGGATATTGCCTTATATGTATTTATTGGTATTGTAATTCCCATGATTAAGCCAACCAGGCGAAACGTATGTCAGGCTGTACATCACACTAGGTGACATCAGACCCGTAAGTGTGGGAGGGGCTTGCTCGCGGCGTTCTGCTGCACTTAGAGTAGGACCTCGTTCCACTACTATGACATATGGCATGACAAACTATTGGCTGCAAATGCGTGCATAAACAAAAGAATATGAGAGTAACCTTATAATCAAGGAAAGGACACTAGGAAGAGAGATATGGTGTGCCACCTAACTAAGTACGATATGACCATAGAAATGGGTTGTAACCATGTGACTTTTTAGTGAATACTCTGACAGAACAATTCGTGTATCCAACAATATGTCCATATATACGAGGATAGATTTATATCACTTGGCATATCATATTAATAAAGGGAATGATAAGATCCCATTACAGCTATACCACAAGAGTGGCAATAACACTTCATTTTCTAACACAGGGTAATACATCAATCCCACGCTGTATATTTAGAGTCACGTGCAAAACTTAAATAATATTCTGCTATATGTCTCTGATACCAGATCCTTGATACTCTCTCCCTAAGGATCTCTCATTCCTCTCAAAATTTGTTCTTTAAACAACATTTTTGATTGGCAAATCTATCCAAACATCTCTATAGGATTGAGCAACATAGCTCCCTGTAGAATCTCTATGTAACCAATTGTTTCCATTTAATTATCAACAATACGTATATAATTACTATTGAAGAAGATATGAGCTGAGGTCCTTAGTGATCAGCCCCACCCCCTTGGTCTACTTGTAATCACTTTTTTCTTACTTTCTCACTCCATTGTTTTAATAATTTGCCTAATTTTTACCATTTATGACTGCTTCTTGTATTACTAATAAAAGTTATGTTTTAACTGTTTCACATGTAGCAGAGGACTGGAGTGCTTGAAGTGCAATTTATGCTTTCTTTTCTTTTTTCCTAATGATTTATTTTTCCCCTTGTGTCTGCAAATCATGTAGCCAGGGAGGATGGTCCCTAACTGGGTGTGGGTCCACTCCCTTTTTTCTTATTGTATTTATTGTTGCAAAGAAATATTTGCTGAGCTAAAGAGATTTCCTTATATGTACTTACTGTTGCAAAGAAAGATTTGCCCTTATATGTACTAGTTAACCAGTTAATGCTCGAGTTTAGGTATAAATAAAGGAGCAATCTGAGAAGACCCTCAGAGCTTATTCTGAAGCTACAACAACTTGTTTGTGTTTCACTTCCTCCTCTCCTGTTGACTGATTATGCTAACAGGAAATCAGGTTATCAGATATCGATAATAGGGGCACCAAGCCTTGGTACACCAACATTTACTGGGGTCTTCGTCTGGGATACCCAAAATACCAGCCCAGAACTGACCAGATACCTTCTCAATATTTTTAATCCAACGATATATACAGCAATAATTGGAAGTCACGGTTGTCCAGACCATCTGAAAAAAAATAGGATTGGGATGGTGGCAAATATATAATTTTTTATCAGAAAACATTAGAAGGATATGGCTACGTACATGTCCATCAATAAATAAAATATCAGGAAATTGTATACCCAAGATTTAATTGTAAAGGTGTATTAAATCAGAATTGCAGCCACTTCTCAGGCACACTAGGGGTCGGTATTCCCAAAACTGCAGTAATGGGGGCCCAGGGCAGTAAAGGTATGATGGTACAGACATCATACACTCCTGTGGATCTAGATAAGGAAAGAGAAGCTAATGTGGCTGTTAGAGAAATCCATATCATCTTCAGGAAAGCAGGAATGCCAGATATAGGGTTATTGGATCCTAGAAAATGGGAGACTTTTCAGAAAGAACATAGTATATAGATTACTAGGAATAAGAAAGAACACCAAGTATCAGCATGGGTAAGGACATGTAGACAAATAGAACAAGAATAAATGCTAAAGGAGGAGATGTTAGAAGACATCCATGGACATACAACTGTAAACCCGCCTCCTACTCAGCCACCCCCAAGTGCACCATCAGACCCACGTAATCACCCTTTAGAAGGGATGTCAGGACAATTACCCCTGTGAAAGAAATTATGATCTTTTTAATTAAGCATTATATAGCTTTCATAGAAATAGTTAATGTAGAAGCCAATTAGTTAAAATGACTACCTTCATAGCTAAAGAAATTCCAAATAGATTATCTGTTTTAAGGATGAGTGGTTATGCTTCAAAAACTTAGATATAACTCACTTTCAGTAAAGATAGGCAAGATAAGCAGTCTGTCCTGCTCTAGGTAAGAAAGATTTACAGATGTCTTTCTACAATTGACTGAAGGTCATAACTACAATGTAAATAATTGTTAATTATTATACTATGTAACCACAAGAGGGTATGCCATATTTTCTGTATAAATATTAGTAAAACAGAACTGATTATTCCAGACAACTGTGTGTGTCTCAGATCAATTCTCCAGTGCGCACTGTATACCTGAATTATAACGGATTTTACTGGTGGCAAAAGGTATATTGCCTTTAACATACATGGAGGCCCAAGTGAGCTTTGAAAATCTTCCTGAAAACTGCGAAGGAGTCGAGGAGAAACAGAACTAGGAACGACAAAACCGTGGTGAGTAGAAGTTTTATTCTGCTCTAAAAAGGTCATTGTTATTTCTGTGTTTTCTAGGATTCGTCAATTTGATTTGAAGGTTCAAGAATACTCACCCTTCTGGTTCTGGTAAGATTCATTGTTTGTATTTGTTATATTTTGTCATATTGCTTTAAATGTCTGTTGTTGAAGAAAAGTGTACAATAGTATTTAAATTGACTACTGAAGGATTTAGCGTTAACAGTATTTGTGCTGGTAGAAATTCGAGAAAGCCTTTTAAATTCAGAGGGTCATTCTTTTTGGCTATACAAAATGAATTGGAAAAGAAGAAAAAAGACAAATTACACATTGTGCATATTTTTTATTAGTTTTTTTTATTTTGTTCTTGTCTTACTACCTGTGAGTGAGAGACAGAGAATGGAATGTCTTCCCCCTTCCTATTCTGTGTAAAAGACTTCAGTGTGTTGAGAAAGGAAGGGGGGATATGAGCAGAGGGGGAATGAAGTTGCAGATTCTCTCCCCAGTTTGTTCAGTGTGAAAGAGAAGGATTTATTTGACAATATATGTGGTTGATAGAAATGAGGTTTTCGAGTGTGCTTCAGTAATTCCAGAGTAATTGAAATATCTCTGGAGTGGTAACAAAACATTGAAGCTAATTGAATGCTGGGACTTGTAGTTGCACAACTGTATGCTGTAACATATCGGCTATATTTTTCTTTTTCTTCCTTTTTTAGCAAGAAGTGTTTTGTGGATTACTGAAAGAATAATCATTGTTTTCTGCTTTTCCATTTTTAAACTTGTATTACTATAATTTTCCTACATTTCTGGATATTGATTTGAAGGGATTTTTGTTAGTACTTGACTCGTGATACAGTGTTAGGATTCCAGCTAGGTCTTTTAGTTCTATTGTAGGTGTAAATGATTTATTTTTTGGCTTTGCTTCTATGGATAAATGTATGCCTGCTGAAAGTATATTCAGTTGGGGGAATGTTAGGTGAATTTTTGTGTGTGATTTAATATCAGACCCATAGACCAGGTGAATTGGAACCAAAAGAACCTCCTGCCCCACCCGCATACAACGATATGTCGGATGCAGCAGCAGGAGCTTCATTGGCACAGGCTATTTCACAGATTCAAATAAATGAAGTAGCCGGTTCCGCTGGAGTAGCAGAACAAAAAACTGTACATTCTGGGCACTTGTAGCTACAGAGGTGTTTAATACATTGTACAGAATTAATAGAACAGGCTCCAGCAGCTGTTGAACAAAAACAAGACACTCTTCCAATATGTAGATGACTTACTACTGTGTTGCCAAACGATTGAGGGGTGTCAGGAAGAGACTATTTCATTAATTAACTTCTTAGGACTGCAACATTGCAAAGTATCTCCTACAAAAATGCAAGCAGCACAGAGTAAGGTAATATTTTTAAGACACTGCATTTCACAAGGTACCAGACACCTCACACAGGACAGGATATCTGCTATCCAGCAGGTAAAGCCACCACAGAATGCCAAGGAATTAAAGGCAATTCCTAGGTTTGGTAGAGTACTGCAGGGAATGGATTGCCAGAGCATCCCTCCTAATGAAACCCCTCTATGATGCTTTTAGTGAGGTAAAAGGGTCCAGAATATATCTAACTGAATCACAACTAACAATGTTTTAAACATTAAAACAAGCCATTGTGCAAGCACCAGCGTTAGAATTACCACAATATGATAAGCCCTTTACCTTGTTCTGCAATTATTCTAAGGGACATGCACAAAGAGTCCTTTCACAGGTACACGCACATAAACAGAGACCGCTGGCTTACATCATTACAGCTAGACAGTATCATAAGAGAAGCTGCATCCTGCATAAGGTCGGTGGCAGCTGCAGCCTTGCTAAAAGATAAAGTGGCAGACATAGTACTAGACCACCCCTTAACTATACAGGTCCCACATTCAGTTACAGAAATACTAAACCAAGCAAGAGCAAAGCATCTGTCCACAGCAAGGCTCACTATGTACGAGGTGTCATTATTAAGTCCCGCACATGTAATAATTAAAAGCTGCACAGTGTTGAATCCTGCTACACTGTTCCCAGTTGAAGCAGATTCAACAGAGGGGAGAGAGGTGGGTGGGGACCTAACCACCCTTGATGAATTAGGAAGGGAGGAATGTATCAGTACAAGACAAAATACACACAAATAAAATTCCCTTTTCTGAGTCACATGACTGTGCTGAACTAATGAAGCAAGAAATTAAGGAGTTATAAAATATGACAGATGTCCCTATACCTAATGCAGATTGGAACTTATTTGTTGACGGTTCCAGGTATTATTATAAAGGGTCACCACACACAGGGTATGCTGTGACCACTCTGGAAGAGATATTGATACAACAACCACTACCATGCTCCTGCTCAGCGCAGGAGGCAGAGTTGCAGGCACTCACTGAGGCATGTATAATGTCAGAAAACCAAACAGCTAACATATACACAGACTCCAGGTACGCGTATGGGGTGGCCCATGACTTTGGGCCAATATGGAAGAGCAGGGACTTTGTGGGATTAGCAGGAAAACCCAACAAGCATGCAGAACAGATAAGGGCTCTGTTTAGAGCTCTGCAGCTACCCAGAAAGGTAGCCATATTGAAGGTCAAGGCACACGCTAAAGAAAAGACTAGGGAGGCTAGAGGAAATTCGAGGGCAGATGCTGCTGCTAAACAGACAGCCCATATGGTTAGGGTGCAGGTCTGTCATGTGACAAAGGGTGAAAACCCTGTAGAGCCTCTAACCCTTGAAATACTGAAGAAGTTCCAGGAACACGTCTCCTCAATAGACAAAAAAAGTGGGAAAAGGAAGGTGCCGCATGTCAGGGAGGGCTCTGGAGAACAAATAATAAGTATTGTCAACCCAGAAGCCTAAACCCTATGATGACTCAATTGGCACATGGGCTGGTCCACAATTCTAAACAAGCTGTGACCAAAATTGTCTTAGGACATTGGATAGCACCAGGATTCAATGCAGCTGCTATGGCATAGGCAGCTGCCTGTGTGATATGCGGAAAATACAATCTAGGTCAGGTATTGAAAACACCACAGAAGAACACATCAAAGCCATTGTACCCATTTCAGTGATTGCAGATTTACTATATACAGCTACCTAGGGTAGGAACATATGAGTATGTCCTTGTGTGTACAGATCTATTCCCAAATTGGCCAGAGGCCTGGGCAGTGGCTAAGGCAACAGCTAAAAACACTGCCAAGAAACTGATAAGTGAAGTAATTTGCAGGTATGGATACCTGAAACAATAGAGTCAGATCGAGGATCGCACTTCACGGGGGAAGTAATGCAAAATATAATGAAGGATATAGGGATACAGCAAGCCTTTCATACCCCTATAGGCCCCAGGCAAGTGGAAAAGTGAAAAGATTGAATGGTACAATAAAGTTAAGAAATCAGAAAATGATTGTAGAAACAGGAAAATCCTGTGTAGATTGTCTACCTTTAGCTCTATATTCAGTTAGAACAACACAAGGAAAGAAGCATAAGTTGTCCCCTTATGAAATATTGTTTGAGTGGGCCCCCAAGACAGGGTGTTATTTTCCTCAGCAATTGCAACATAATCATGCAGATCTAACTGATTATTTAATACAGCTTACAAAGATAATGACTAAAGTGCACTCTCAAGTTTTCTCCTCCATTCCAGATCCAAATAATGATACAGGAACCCATGCCTTGCAACCAGGAGATTGGGTCTACCTAAAAAGGCACGTGAGGAAAACTTTGGAACCCAGATTTGACGGTCAATACCAAGTGATCTTTACCACTCCCACTTCTGTTAAGTTAGCAGAAAGAGACACCTGGGTCCACGCGTCTCACGGCAAAAAAACTGACGGTGAAAATTGAAGCACCGTGAATCCTTTTCTTGTAATAATGTGCATAGCACTATCAGCAGTAAATGACAAACAACGAACTGGTATATAGAAATATGTTTAATGTAGCTACGCAGTTATAGATCCAAACCAATAGAATGGGTATGAAGTGTACAGAAAACTGGTGCACAGGAGGTTTTCAGACATACAGTATACAGAGGACACAGATAATGTGTACATTCCTCATATTACCTGTCCCACTTTATACCCAGGTTGGTGGAACACAATTATGGATCCCACAGATAAAAGGGGAGTATATAGATGATAAAAAGAACACACATAACTTAGGATTGTGTTCAAATACAGACAATGGAAATAGTCTGCTCTCAAAACACTCAAGTTTATGAACCTTGTAAGTTAGAACATCCGACTAGTGTCTGTAATTGGGAGCTCCATAACAGGAAAAATGATATGTTTATAGAAGTAGCACCACAAATAGTGTGCTTAGTAATCCATGATAAACAAAAGAAATGTACACCTTGACTAATTTATTCTCAAAATGTTACTCATCTAATATGGAGAAATGAGACTTATATTCTACAAGGATAGAAAAGACAATATATATATATCAGCAATTAGAAAAATGATTAATAAGGCCATGACTCCAGTACCAACATATTTTAATCAGACTCAAAAAGTATGTACCTCATGTAAACGGAATAACCCCTATCAAGCAAAAATGACGTGTATACTGCAGTGAAATACTGCTAGGGAAAGAATAAATTATGCAAGGCTACCTCCTCTTTTGAATGATTGATTCTATATCCACTTGGAGATGTTAGGTCAAAATCTGGGTAAAAGTAGCTGGAGAAATAAAAAGGTAACCCTGTACCATGACATGAAAGGAAGGGTCAGGAAACACATGTATATTTGTTTAGTGGAATAAAAAGAGGGGATTGTGAGAGTATAAAACAATGAATAGTTATTAATGGTACAAATATATGTATGAAATACCTTAAAAAACTATAACTACAGACATGAGAACTATGCCCTTAAAGAAAAACAAGTGTTTCCCATGGAACAGACAATAACAGGATGCAAGACTGAAAACAAATGGCCTGGAAGTCATTACGTAGTAGTGGACAAAGGATATTGCCGTATATGTATTTATTGTTGCAAAGAAATATTTGCTGAGCTAAAGAGATTTCCTTATATGTACTTACTGTTGCAAAGAAAGATTTGTTCTTATATGTACTTGTTGTTAACCAGTTAATGCTTGAACTTAGGTATAAATAAAGGAGCAGTCTGAGACCCTACAACAACTTGTTTGTGTTTCACTTCCTCCTCTCCTGTTGACTGATTTATGCTAATAGGAAATCAGGTTATCAGAGGTCGATAATAGGGGCACCAAGCCTCGGTACTCCAACAAATGTACACAGCTACCTTTGACTGTGCATCTAAAGCAGTGTCACACTCCGTTCCCCGGGTATCTCCACCCGAGCCTCTAAACACTGACTTTCACTTTAAATCTCTATTCTTAGTACAGACTGTCAGTTATGCCTTGTACCTGTGATTACTTCACCGGCGTGTTAGTCAGTTCTGCTATTGGTCAGCCTCCCTTTATAAGGCCCCTCCTTTCATCCTTTGATTGCTGGTTCTTCAAGTCATACCTGACCTGATTCTGATGCCCCCCTGTGTTCCACATCTCTGTGGTAGCTGTGCTTCATCGCTGCTGTGTGTCTGGACTCTGCTGACCTCTGCCCACCTGTTTCGCTTACCTGTTGTAATTGCTGTGATCAACATCCACTGCCTAATCGGCCTGCACAATTGACTACTGCTGCTGTGTTCCACATCTCTGTGGTAAGCTGTGTTTCATCGCTGCTGTGTGTCTAGATTCCGCTGACCTCTGCACACCTGTTCCGCTTACCTGTGGTAATTGCTGTGATCAACATCCACTGCCTGCTCGGCCTGCACCACTGACTTCTGCTGCTGTGTTCCAAATATCTGTGGTAAGCTGTGCTTCATCGCTGCTGTGTGTCTGGACTCCGCTGACATCTGCGCACCTGTTCCACTACCGTGGTAATCGTTATGATCAACGCCCGCTATTCATCCTATCTTCACCGCTGACTACTGTTGTTTCGTTCCACATCCTTGTGGTAAGCTGTGGTTCATCCTTGCTGTATATATCTGGACTCTGCTAATCTCTGTGCACCAGTTCCACTACCGTGGTAATCATTATAAGGCCCGCTATTGATTCTGTCTGCACCGCTGATTACTGCTGTTTCGTTTCACATCCCCGTGGTAAGCTGTGGCTCATTGTTGCTGTATACATCTGGACTCTGCTGATCTCTGTGCACCAGTTCCACTACTTGTGGTAATTGCTGTTATTAACACCTGCTACCTACTCGGTCTGCACTATTGACTATTGCTGCCTTGTTCCATATCCCTGTGTTAAGCTGTGGCCCGTCGTTGCTGTATATTTGGACTATGCTGATCCTTGTGCACCATTTCCATTATCGTGGCAATCCCTAAGATCAACGCCTGTCGTCAATCCTGGCTACACCGCTGACTACTGCTGTTTTGTAACACATCCTTGTGGTAAGCTATGGCTCATTGTTGCTGTATATATCTGACTCTGCTGACCTCAGTGTACCTGCCGTGGGAACAACGCTTGCTATATTAACATCATTGTCTAGTGCTGGCTCGTTTCACATCTCCGTAGTAAGCAGTGGTTTGGATTTCATTGATCTGTTCATCTCCAGTAACTTCATTGAACTTTGTATTATGTTCCACTCCTTAGTGGTATTAGTGGTGGCTAGGCTTATTAGGCATTCAGTGTGCATTATTGAACTTTACTGATGGTTCGTACTTTCTCTGCATATTATCGTGATCATCATCTACAGTTTATTCAACCTTCAGTGAACTTTGTATTATATTTTATAATAAAGTGGTAATCCTTATTATCACCATTTGATGTCAGAATTGGATTTCTTCTGCTATTCAATCTGTTCTCCATCTGTCTCACTGGGAACTTTCCTGGAGGGCCGCGACCTGCAGGGTGGAAGCCACTGAAACCCAAATTCCCTTGCAGGAGTTTCTGGTGAATACCTTCCACCTTCTGTGCCTCTAGGAAAGTCTAGCCAATACTAGTCGAGAGAGCAGGATCTCAGTCATCAACTTGTGAGCTAACCTGACAAGCAGTTTAGGGTACAGCAAAGAAAATACAAACTATTGACAGTACAGCTTAAATATGTCAAACATTGCATTACACCACTTTTTTTGTAGACTGTGTTTTTATATTTTTTTTTTATTGAAAACCTGGGATCGGTGCTTTGGTGTCCCTAGTGCAAAAAAAAGGTGGAAAAAGCAAAAAAGTGCAAATTGGTGTAGTAAATTCAGGCCTTCCTCAAAAGAGGAAGGGCCCCATCTATATCCTACCCCCCCAAGACCAAAAAGTCCCTTAGGGGACAAAGATCTTTAGACCCCCCTTCACCACAAGTCCCTTTGTCCTAGGAACCACTGAGGCTTCACCCAGGGCTCGGAGGTTTTCAGAGGATTGTCAAGGCCACACTGCCCCTCCAACCCACTAGATCTTCCTAGATTTGTAGAGCACATAAGGCCCTACCACATCCCTAGATCCTGTGAAAAAAATCACAATAAAAGTGTAGGTGACTTTTAAGAAACGGGATGCTACTGGACTGATCACTTTTATTCATCACCCATTTCTCACTGTTTAATGTACTTTATAATCCTTGGCCCATTCTAAGTATATACACCAGAGAATCTGTGTATTATTTAATGTTACTATGTACATTTTGCCCTTGCTATTACCTGCAATATTGTATGTATTAGAAATAGAAAGAATATTGTCATATTGTGTGAAAATAACAGGACAGCAGAAGTCATTTTGCTTGTTAGCTAATGTAATTACAATTTGTCCATTTTTATGAGGTGTGGCTTAGATCTGGTTTGTAATCAAAACAATGACTGAGTGACTTGAGTTAGCTGGCCCACGTTAATTAGCTTGGTTAACAGGTAATCTGAGAGGTAATTAGGTTAGAACTTCTAGATGATATGCAATGTACCTCCACAGTAATATACTGGCTGAAATAGGATTGGGAAATGTATTAACATGTAATAATATAAATGTTATTTTATCAAAATGTATCACAGACTCCGATGGTAGTCTATATCCCTGCTACAAACACACCAACAACATACACCCCGACATAAACACAACGAAATCAAACTCACCAACAGTGTTGAAATTGTGACAGGTTGAAAAACAGATGTTCAAGAAGTGCAACCAATTAACATGCCATCGGTGAAGAATGACGTCACTTTAAAGTGCAGCGCTGTCACTTGGGTTATGAAGGTAGTAATTTAAATAGGCGCCGGCTGCACAATGTTTTTTTTACAAACCCTTTTACATTGTGCAGGCGGCGCCATCCATTCGTATAATCAAGGTAACAGACAGTATGTCTAACAGGTAAAATGTCCACTGAGAGACCCCTGCTGTAAGGAGGAGGATTGAGACATTTGACCCTACTCCCTGTGTATACAGCCAAGAAAATAGGGAGAGCAGAATGCCAAGAGAGCTTTTCTAGCTTGGAGGATCCTGGTGTACAAGACATCAGCGAAAAGGAATCTGGGTAGGCATTGTAGTGTCACTGGAGGAAACCCTACAAGGACATGGTCTGTGTGAACCAGTAACCCTGGCTGGGCGACACCGTAACTGTCTAGTAGTGGTAATATTGCGAGAGGATAAGACTCTGCGAGAGACTGAGATTATTATTTTGGAGAGCCAACTGCAAGAGGCTGCTTGAGGATACATGCTGCCATTTACCCTGTATCTTGTGAACGTCTTTTGGTGTTGTGCTATCATAATAAAGCCTTATGTTGGATATATTCTGGTCTACCCGAGTGAGTGGAATCTCACAGAGGATAACTGCCATCCCAGCTAAGGGTGGTATCCTCACAGCGACAAACAAGGAGAGAAAATAAATAGTACAGTGTGGGTATGGACCCAGCCTTCTACTTTTGTAGACTGGTGCAAGACTACATGTTTGCATACAGTAAAAATACTCTGCATCATTCATTCCATCAACACATCTGTAAACATTGATCATTTTCAACTCATATGTGTTTTGGTGACATGTACTTTATTTAATGAACCATACTGGATTGTGGGGCTTAGAAGTTATTTCCAACAGTCAACAATTTAATGCTTCACCATTTGCCCTCAATAGAACATTTGTGAAACATAAAACAAACCATGGCATTTATTTTTACAACTCCATGCCGTCTTTAATTAACATATCACTGACCTATTGTCACCTGTTATCATGCTAATCCTAAACTACCGTGAAATTACTTTATTAAAATAGCAACAAAACTTGAAAACTCAATTATTTTTAATTTACATTTAAATCTGTCAAACAACAAAACATATTTTTTAATTATAGACTAAAATATTCATTTACATATACTATGTCAAGTAATTTTTGTACATGAGTGTTTCTCAGAGTTCAAGGGCATCATTATTAAGATGATTATTTTATCACATTAATTTTTAATAACATGAGACAGAGAGTTGGGTGTTAACAAATATTATGGAACATGTCAAAATATATTTTTATGGGTGTAGCTGAGACACAAAGGATGATTGGTGCCTACCAGCTCTAGCTCCGGACTCTGACACAGTGCATTATTGAAGTAAAATACAAGTATCAAACATTCCATTAACAGATCACAAATGTGATACAGAATACCCTGACCATGCTGGCTTCAAATGCACATGATTATACCCAGACCTTCTTGTGACCAAAGCCCTCCATTGATTTTCTCAGCAACATCTGAAAATGTGCATTACTCCATTCACCAGATAAGATCTCATTGAAGTCTTGCAGCAATTCAGATAAGAGCTAATAAGAGAGTTGGAACATATTATTAATACATGTAAATGTAATATTGCTAATTGCAAGAATGGATGCTATGAAGCAGATCGGAAGTACTATTAATTGTAATATGCCTACAATGCAGGTTAAAGTAGAAAGTTTGTAAAGTTCTGCAACTTACAAAAGCACATGAGAATATGGAAAACAATATAATCATCAGAACTATTGTAGAATAAGATAATATTAGCAATTAGCTCCTATACTACTTTTAAGCCCTCTTGCCCAATTGAGGATTCCAGGACATGATTATGAATCGGGCACAGAGGACATTCCTCTCTAAACAGTTGGCTCAGAGAATACCTGTGATATAGTTGTCAGGCTACATTACTTCACAATTAAAAAGAACATATAACCAACTGTTAGAGATGCCCCTCTAATATTGTAAGGCATTAAACTCACCCTGTCATAGAAATCCTGAGAGAGGAATGTATTGATGTTGCTGCATATTCAAACTAAAGGTTGCACATGATGGTACACTATACAAGGATATTGCAGATTGCTACCATCTTTTTCTCAGCACTGTATTTACCTCCATCTAGAACTCTGAAACATCTTACAGAATGCTGTTTACATTTCTGTTTTATTAGGCAACATTCTACTATATAATGGACAGCATGGTGGCTTAGTGGTTAACACCTCTGAAGTGAGTGAGTTCTCTGTAAAGCTCTGCAGAATTAGTGGCACTATATAAATAGCTGCTGCTGATGATGATATTGGCCCATGTTGGACCATGCTGTCTGATCCTGGCCTGAACCTGAGACCTAAACACATTTTTTTTAAATCTATTAAAATTAGTAATGGTCAGATATGATGTTATCTGTCTTGGTGTTTATTTAGTTTATCAGTACTACTTACAAATTGTTCTCAAGCCACAATTTTATAGGCAACTTCTGAATAATGCTAGGTTTTATTATTGTGTTGTATGTGATGACATTAGCATTTAAATATAAAGTACTCTATGATAGTTCATTCTAGGATCTACTGTATTTTAATAAACATGCCTCTATATTTCAAGTATCAACCCCCACTGGGAGGTTTGTTTTGACAACAAGTCTCTTTACTAAGGTTTTACAGCAGACCCTGTATTTCTACACAATCAGGGGACTGTTAATATTATGCTATTAGAGCATTGGGTTTTTTTTAGTTATTGTTTCATTAGAGGATGCTAGTTTTACTTAGATTTAAATTGTTCTCTCCAAAGAAGGTGTAACAGTCAGGGGCAGGCTGGGCTGGTGGGCAGGGGGGCATCTGCCCCCCAGGCCGATCCTATAGTGGACTACCTTGGGCTGGGTCACTGGCCCACCTGCATTTTTTTCCTTTAGAATGTTGAGTCTTGCCCGCATGGCTAAAATTTGCCAGCCCTCCCCTGGTAAGTCTGGACTCAGAACCACTTGCGGCCATGTGCATCCTGGCACTTCTAGTGCTACAAGTGTGCAGTACAAATTGTGCCCCCATCATGATATAATAATAAGTGTTGTCCCATTATAATTAATTAATGCCCCATTAGTAGTGTGATGATATTGCCCCTTTAATGTAATTTTAAAATTATACTGCCTCCTTAATTTAATTATAAATCAATTTTGCCCCTATAAGTTAATTATAAATTCATTTTTCATCCCCTAATCAATAAATATTGATTGTCCCATAATTCATAAGTTTAATTGTTTCTCCTTTTATGTTCTGAATGGCAAGATCTTTTTTCTGGTGGTGTTTCTGACATTCTGACATTTTCTCATGCTTTCTATTCTTAACATGGCTAAATGTCATAGTAGCAATTTGTAATATGGAGCTTTTGAAAACAGCAGTTTTCTGTCTGTCTGCTATTTTATACATCTGGGACCTGATTCATTAAGGAACGCAATTGCAGATATGTGTCATATTTTGCGTAAAATTGATCGCATGCCCAGAAATGGACTATATGCCAGTGGACGCAGGAACAATCAATTCATCTTCGAGTGCAAAGGACACTTACGACAGTCTATGATATCCTGGGCAGAATTGGGAGGGGAATGGGCATATGCACATAGTTAATGTACAATAAGGGTGTGCCAAGCTAGAGCGCATGCAGCAGCGTCTGATTCAAGCTTTGGGCATCTCTAAAGTACCTATTTTTCTGTTGTATCACTTGCACCAGCTACTGGTCAGGTGTAAGTGCCGAGTGATAGTGATGATGGATGTGTATGAATGCTGTAACAGGTGCATTTTATGTACAGTAGACAATAATAATAACCATGATCATTTTTTGGGAGGGTTGAAAGAAATAAAACTTTTTTAATGTATTTTCCTTAATTACTATATTATTAACAGGTGACAGTAACTGAATACTCTTTTTCCCTAAGTGTTCTGCTGGGACCTTATATTACACATATGAATTTAACCCATCCAGCAGTGTATTGTCTGTCAGAGCAGAGCATATTAAGATCCAAATTTAACAAGAGATGTTTCTTCTGATCCACTCCTAATTGAATACAGATGCGCGTATGCCAGAATTACGTGTATTTAAAATAACACAATTTACATTAGATTTGCCTGCCTTAATTAGTTAGGCCCCTGGTCTGTAATCTGGAGGAAGGTCTTTATAGCTCTTCTTTTGTTTTATAACATTCTCCGAAAAACATAACTGAAAAATATAGCTTCTATATTCATTGGAAAATATTGAGTATGCAAAACTAGATTATGGGTATAATTTTGCTTTCAATGGCTACATTGGGTGCAATGTCATGTTTTTCAGAGACAAGTGCAATATTGTTTTACAGTAGTAGGGTTATTTGAGAACTTGGCACACTGCTAGCATCACAGGAGAATGTGTACATTCCACAGCAAAACATACAAAAGTCACCACCACTGTCCATGGTACTGAACTGCTAGGAATGGAGAGATGGGGATAAATGCTTAGTTGGGACAGCTGTCCTGGCCAACAACTTTAACAAACTGCAACAAAACTTTATTTTTTATCGCTGCAATATGCAACAACACAATATTTGTTATCACAGAGATCATGGGTGCATTAATAATTATACCCAACAGAGTGTGTAGAAGAAATGAAGATCCGGAGGCTTCTATAAAGTGACATGTTTAGCTAGAAATCAGATATGAACCTGGAGAGTAATCAAACTAGCATAGATCCACCATGCAAGTTACTAAACACTACTTTTCAGAGAGGATGCACTGGTATTTAGAGCATGTCTCATATTTGAAGAGTTAAAACTTTTCTTTAAAATGATAAAGTTTTAAAAGTTTGAGTCCTATTCTCTGTTTTCACTGGATAATGTCATGTATCTAATTAAGCACAATCTCTGGAGTAACTACATAACTTCTTACAGAACAGATTACCATGTGATTATCAATCTTATAAATTTCGGGCCTGATTTATCAAGGAACGCAAAATGAATCTGTTTCTTTAAATGGTTGGAAATTGCATGCCAGTAGGCCCGTATTATAGTTCAAATGGATCTGAATAAACATTTCTAGTTTATTATGGTTACGCTCCGCCAATACAGCACTTGCCATATGCAAACAGACACAAAACACTGCAGGATATGCACAGCATATATATACATATATAGTATCCAGGTGCTTGGCACCCCAAAATTAAATAGCATGTGTACATGACCCTGTTGCCTTCCTCGGTACTTCACCTGTATTGATAGTGCAATAAATAGATTCTAGGTGAGGCGGCACTCAAGGTTTTAAGACAAATTGTACTTTGTATCAAAAGGGTTTGTTTAATCCATTCCAAAATTTCAGTTCATTACTTTCCTCAGGGACATCTGAAATGTTGGAATGGATTAAATACACCCTTTTGATACACTCGCAGTTTGTCTTAAATCCTTGAATGCTGCCTCATCTGGAATATATATATATATATATATATATATATATATATATGTAGTCCTATCAGAATGCACAGATGAAAAAAAATATTAAATATATTAACACCCGTTATAAAACAATCATTAATATACATACATTGAAAAAAAATTAAATTCATCTTTTTTTTCATGAAATAGATACATCAGGATGTTATTAATGCATACTGTACATAAAATACAATTTTACAGTTGTCCTTTATTACAGACACATTTTCTGGAATGCATAAGCAACTGTCATAACTATCACTCTGCACATACATCTGTCCTGTAGCTGGTGCAAGTGTTACGGCTAAAAATGACGTGACTCAGAGATGTCCAGAGCTTGAATCAGACGTATGTGCATGCGCTCAACCTTGGCACGCCCTTATTATACTACATGCCTATGCTTCTTCCCTCCCCCATTCCGCTTTTCAAATCATATGCTGTCGGAAGTGACCTTTGCATTCAAAGATGAATTACATGTACTTGTGTTTACTGGTGTATAGTTCGTTCCTGGGTATGTGCAGAGCAATTTTACACAAAATGTGGCGCTTATCAGGATTTACATTCCTTAATGAAACAGGCCTTTCATCTCCATTTTTCTCATTTATTTTCTAGGACAGTTTTTCACACACATAAACCCCTTTAACTTGTAAAGGTCTGGATATTAAGGACTCCTTTAATGTGGAGTAGCCCACACCAGTCAGTCAGGCATATGCTTTTGCAGTAAAATGATCAAAACTAATTGCTGATAAATTGCTTTGCGTTATTGCCTATTTGTAGTTTGACTCTTTGTTAGTAAATATCTATTTTTACCATATATGTATAAGGCAGAGAGAGCTAAGACAGAACTGAACAAAAGTTAGCAGATTGAAGACTTGTGTTTGTTTTCTTTGCATGCATTTAGTTTTTTTCAGTTGCCCATTTATTAAGCCTGAATTATGGAGTAAGGGGTGTTGGGCAAGAAGCATTGTCTGAGCACAAATACTAAGCTAACAGTCATTTTACTGGCTTAGTTTAGAACAACTGTAAATAGTTCCCAGGGGGAAATCTGACACTTGCTCAGATGTCTAAAAACCACTGAAGCACCAAAAGAATCTGGTATACACCAACTGTTTGAAATGCAGGATATCATTGGTTCAATAGATTGTTAAATTCTGGCCATTTAGGGAAAATAATGGAAGACATCTGTACCTCTGGATATCAATGCACATGAGATAACTTACTATACCAATTTTACACCTGCAGTTTATGAGGTCTGTGTTTAAGCACAATGTTACTTCCTTTTTTTTTACTTTATGGAGTGTAAGAATAAATAACAGGAGATTATAACATACAGCAACATTTGCAGAAACACAACACATATACCTGCAGAGTATTTATGGGTTAAAACTTGCAAATATTTTTTGTGCTAAAATCAGAAGTGAGTGGGTGTGATTTTACATAATAAGAGGAGAGCTTCAGTAGCTAGGTCAGTACACATATCGCTAACAGCCACATTCATATCATGGTGTTTATTTATGTACTAGTTGTGAGGAAAGGTCCCTAAAAGTTGGTACTGTACTTACTTTTCTTCTCTACCACCTACAGTACACTCAGGTTAGGGTGTTCTGAAATACTGTTGCATTAACAGATGGCAATGAAGTACATCTATTTTTATTTATTAATCACATTGTACAAACAGAAGAAAGTGTGAAAAAGAAAAAAAGAAAATTTATATAAAAAAAAGTTATATTTGCAATGTTGTGATTGAAATGTATGAATATATTTGTTTGCATACACATAATTCACAAACTTTATAAATTGTACCTGAGCTGAGAAACCAGTTTCCCATTAAAAATAATCAACAAGTTGACATCACCTTGAGGCTGTGTACATGTCTGGTCTATCTTCATGACTAAAAAACTCTGAAGTATCAGCTGTTCAGATATTCACAGTTCTACCCATTGCAGCTCATTTAATATTCTACAGTGTGCATTACCTGGTGCAAGAATGGATATTCTACAGTCCATAATCAATGCCCTAATCCTCTTACTTCTGCCTAGAGCAAACATGGCTGTCTCCACAAAGATGCCATCATTGTCATTGATAAGAGTGGCCACCTGAAAAATGGCACACACCAAAAGAGCCAATTCATGATATCATAGTGACACATTTGGGGATTATGGGTTGAGCCCCTCATTTGTAGCTGATCTCCAAATTTGTTCTAGCTGGAAAAACGTAGCATCATTTTATATGAAATAAATGCCTACTCATAACGAAGTCAATTTTATAATTA
Organism: Mixophyes fleayi; assembly: GCF_038048845.1. NCBI lineage: Eukaryota > Metazoa > Chordata > Amphibia > Anura > Limnodynastidae > Mixophyes > Mixophyes fleayi. The sequence goes on from NC_134405.1 coordinate 194,120,792, forward strand.
ATAACCCATGGAAAAGTATTTCAGTTATATTTATCGGTTCTGTAATTCTGTTATACCTGATATTTATTCTCTAAATTTCTAAAGAACAACAGAATTATTATATAGCCTCACTGTACACATATCAATATATAACATATAATCAATATGCAAGTTCAGGGGTGCAGGTCTTTCCCTTTCCTTCCCTGGGGCAGGCCCACCTACTGTAGTTGGGAAAGCTTGAGTGCACAGAAAAGGGAAATGAGAACTGTATCCAAATATCTATGAGTGTTCAGCCAAGTATGAATTAAACTTTCCTATCTCATTTGTAACATTCAATTGCTGTAGACTATTTTTCACTGTATGTTACATTATTATAGCTATAAGATATTGGTACAGCTTAATCCCGCCGATATTGTTTTGTATAAACTATCATTCTACCCAGTGTTGCTAAATAGTATAAGGTACAATGTATTTAGACACTATAGTGGAGCAGAGTCATCTTAATGATATTTTATTGCATCTCATGTGTTGCTTAACCTGCCTCAGGAATCTTATTTAGATTTTATTTTTCGTGCATCTGGCAGAGATGCAATGAATAAATTGGGGACAGTCACAGTGACTAAAAACAGATTAGTCTTATCACAATTCTGTTAATTCCTTATATACATAGTTACATAGTTACATAGTTGATTAGGTTGAAAAAAGACACCAGTCCATCAAGTTCAACCTATTTTGGATCTCCTGCGATCCTGCACTTATATTTGAAATTAATCCAGAGTAAGCAACCGCCAATCTGTTTCAATTTTGAAAATCCCCCCAGACTCAATATTGCAATCCAATTTTTACCCTATATCCACTACTATCCTTTATTTTAAATTAACGGTCGTATCCCTGGATACACCTTTCCGCTAAAAATTTGTCTAACCCTTTCTTAAACATATCTATTGAATCTGCCATCACAATCTTCCCTGGCAATGAATTTCATATCTTGACTGCCCTTACTGTAAAGAACCCCTTCCTTTGCTGGTTGTGAAATTTCCTCTCCTCTAACCTTAGAGGATGACCACGTGTCCTGTGTATGGTCCTTGGGGTAAAAAGTTCCCATGAAAGCTCTCCGTATTGACCCCTAATGTATTTGTACATAGTAATCATAACTCCCCTTAGACGCCTCTTTTCTGAAGTAAACATGCCTAAACTGGCTAACCTTTCCTCATAACTTAATGACTCCATACCCTTTATCAATTTTGTCGCCCTTCTCTGAACCCTTTCTAGTTCCAAATTATCTTTTTTATAGAGTGGTGCCCTGAACTGTACTGCATATTCAAGATGAGGTCTTACCAACGATTTATACAGTGGCAAAATTACACTGTCTTCCCTTGCATCTATGACCCTTTTTATGCATGCCAATACTTTGTTTGTCCTTGCAGCTGCTGCTTGACATTGAGCACTATTGCTAAGTCTACTGTCTACGAGCACTCCCAAATCCTTTTCCATTATAGATTCTCCTAAATTAATTCCATTTAATTTATAGATTGCGTTCCTGTTTTTGATCCCTGAATGCATAACCTTACATTTACCTGTGTTAAACCTCATATTCCATTTGGCCGCCCAATCCTCCAGTTTATTTAAGTCCCTCTGTAGAGAAGCTACATCTTGCTCTGATTTTATTACCTTACAGCCTAGGTTCCCAAACTGTGCGCCGCGGCTCTCAGGGGTGCTGCGGCGCTGTCACAGGGGTGCCGTGGACAGGAAGGAAAAAGAAAAACAACTACTTACCAATCCGGCGGCGCCCGGGACCCAGCATCCTCCTCCTTCCTCGTTTCTCACTGAATGCCGGGCGTGACAGTGAGAAACGAGGAAGGAGGAGGATGCTGGGTCCCGGGCACCGCCGGATTGGTAAGTAGTTGTTTTTTTCTTCCTGTCCACGGCGGGGGCACAGCGAGTGGCAGAGGCTGAGGGCACAGCGAGGGGCAGAGGCTGAGGGGACAGAGCGGGCAGAGGGGACAGAAGCTGAGGACGCAGCGAGGGGCAGAGGCTGAGGGGACAGAGTGGGCAGAGGCAGAGAGAACAGAGCAGGCAGAGGCTGAGGGAACAGAACGGGCAGAGGCTGAGGGGACAGAGCGGGCAGAGGCAGAGGGCACAGCGAGGGGCAGAGGCTGAGGGGACAGAGCGGGCAGAGGCTGAGGGGACAGGGCGTGCAGAGGCAGAGGGAACAGAGCGGGCAGAGGCTAAAGGCACAGCGAGGGGCAGAGGCTGAGAGGACAGAGCGGGCAGAGGCTGAGGACACAGCGAGGGGCAGAGGCTAAGGGGACAGAGCGGGCAGAAGCAGAGCAGGCAGAGGCTGAGGGGACAGAGCGGGCAGAGGCTGACGGGACAGAGCAGGCAGAGGCTGAGGGGACAGAGCGGGCAGAGGCTGAGGGGACAGAGCGGGCAGAGGCTGAGGGGACAGGGCGGGCAGAGGCAGAGGGAACAGAGCGGGCAGAGGCTGAGATCACAGCGAGGGGCAGAGGCTGAGGGGGCAGAGGCTGAGGGGACAGAGGCTGATGGGACAGAGGCTGAGGGGGCAGAGGCTGAGGGGGCAGAGCGGGCAGAGGCTGAGGGGGCACAGTGTGTGTGTGTGGATGTAGGGGGCACTGAGTGTGTGGATGAGTGTGTGGATGCAGGGGACACTGAGTGTGTGGATGCAGGGGGCACGGTGTGTGTGGATGCAGGGGGCACGGTGTGTGTGGATGCAGGGGGCACGGTGTGTGTGGATGCAGGGGGCACGGTGTGTGTGGATGCAGAGGGCACAGATTGTGTGGATGAAGAGGGGCACTGAGTGTGTGGATGCAGGGGGCACAGAGTGTGTTAGCTGTAAATTATTCTTTGACAGAAATATAATTGAAAAAAATATACATAAATAAATTCTTTTCCCTTGGATTTATGTGTATTATTTTTTTATACAACTAAATAAGTATTTCTGTTCTGACCTAAATATTTATTACGTCTTTTTGACTACTTATAAAACGGGACTGCTCGGTAATTATTTTGGAGGGGTGCCTTGAAAATTTTTTGGAGACTCTAAGGGTGCCGCGAACTGCAAAAGTTTGGGAACCACTGCCTTACAGAGTTTAGTGTCATCTGCAAAAATAGAAACTTTACTCTCTAAACCATCACCAAGGTCATTAATAAATATATTAAAAAGGAGTGGTCCCAGCATGGAACCTTGAGGTACTCCACTTAAGACTTTTGACCAATTAGAAAATGTTCCATTTATCACAACTCTCTGTTTCCTATTCTCTAACCAGTTTTCGATCCAAGTACAAATTTTGATTCCTAGACCCAGTTCCCTTATTTTGTAAACCAACCTCTTGTGTGGCACTGTATCAAAGGCCTTTGCAAAATCTAAGTGGACCACATCTACTGTCCTGCCCTGGTCTAAGTTCCCACTAACTTCCTCGTAGAAACTAATTAGATTAGTTTGACATGACCTATCCCTCACAAATCCATGTTGATTCCCACTAATAATTTTATTGCGTACCAAGTAATCCTGAATACTGTCCCTTAAAATACCTTCCAGTAGTTTTCCCACTATTGATGTCAGGCTTACAGGTCTATAATTCTCTGATTGTGATCTTGTCCCTTTTTTAAACAACGGCACCACATCTGCTATTCGCCAATCCCTTGGTACTGAGCCTGATGAGATTGAATCTCTGAAAATTAAGAATAGCGGTCTAGCTATTTCCGAGTTTAACTCCATAAGGACCCTTGGGTGTATGCCATCTGGACTTGGAGCTTTATTTATCTTAATATTCTTCAGTCGCCTTTGGACTTCTTCCTCTGACAACCAAGTATTAATTAATGGCATGGTTTCATTTCCATTTTTATGTATTACTCCTGCCATTTGTTCCTCTCTGGTAAATACTGAAGAAAAGAACGTGTTTAATACCTCTGCTTTTTCCTTAGTATCATTTATCAATTCACCCATCTCACTTCTTAGGGGTCCTATATTATATTTTTTAATCCTTTTGCCATTTATATACTTAAAAAACTTTTTGGGGTTTGTCTTACTTTCTTTTGCAACGTGCCTTTCATTTTCTAATTTAGCCAAACTAATTTCCTTTTTGCATATTTTATTACATTCCTTGTACCTATGGAAGGACTCCTCTGACCCTTCAGACTTAAACAATTTAAATGCACGCTTCTTCCTTTGCATTTCTTCCCTTACCTTTTTATTTAGCCACATTGGTTTAGACTTAATTCTTTTACATTTATTTCCCATAGGAATGAACTTATACGTGTATGTTTCCAACAACATTTTAAAGACAGCCCACATTTCGTCCGTATTTTTTATTTCAAAGGCTTTGTCCCAGTCTATGCTCTTTATAGACTCTTTTAGCATATTAAAATTTGCCTTTTTAAAGTTTAAAATCACAGTTGATCCCTTATACTGTTGTTTCTGGAAACTAATTTCAAATGAGACCATATTATGATCACTGTTTCCCAAGTGCTCCTTTACTTGAATATTTGATATTACGTCTACATTGTTTGTTATTACTAGGTCCAGTATAGTCCAGTTCCTAGTTGGTTCCTCTACTAATTGGGACATGTAATGGTCTTTTAGCGTGCTCAGAAACGTATTTCCCCTAGCTGTACCGCAGGTCTCAGTACTCCAATCAATGTCCGGATAATTAAAATCCCCCATAATTAAAATTTGACCTAGTTGTGTAGCCTTTTCAATTTGCTGTAGAAGTTGGGCTTCCTCAATCGTACTAATATCTGGCGGTTTATAGCATATCCCTATCAGAAACTTCTCTGAACTTTTTCCTCCGCTGGATATTTCCACCCACAATGCCTCTATATTATCACCAATATTCTCATATATAACTTCCTGAATACTTGGTTTTAATTCTGGCTTAATATAAAGACATACTCCTCCTCCCATTTTATTTACCCTATCCCTCCTGAAGAGAGAATAGCCTTCCAAGTTGACTGCCCAGTCATGTGTATCATCCCACCAGGTCTCCGTAATACCTATAATATCATACTGCTCATTCATTGCTACTAGTTCTAACTCCCCCATTTTTCCTGTCAGGCTTCTTGCATTTGCAAGCATACACTTAAGTCTATTGCCTCCCTTAGGTATTTCTTTTTGCTTTAAAAGGGGCCTCTCCTTATCGGCTATGTTTCCCTTTCCCCCCTCTCCACCCCCTTTACTCTTGTTAAATTCCTCTTTACTACTCTCAATGTCTATCCCATAAATACTTGCTTGCCACTCCCCCCGGAGCCTAGTTTAAAATCTCCTCCAACCTTCTAACCATCCTCTCCCCTAGCACTGCAGCCCCCTCCTCATTCAGGTGCAATCCATCACGACAATAAAGATGGTAACTGACCGAGAAATCAGCCCAGTGCTCTAAGAATCCAAAACCCAGCTTCTTACACCAATCTTTTAGCCACGCATTAACCTCCCTAATCTCCCGCTGTCTCCCTGGACTAGCGCGTGGCACAGGTAGTATTTCCGAAAATACTACCTTGGATGTCCTTGCCTTAAGTTTGCGACCTATGTCCCTGAAATCATTCTTTAGAACACCCCTTCTTCCTCTAACTCGGTCATTGGTGCCAACGTGCACCAAAACCGCTGGGTCATTCCCAGCCCCTCCCAACAATCTGTCCACCCAATCCGCAATATGCCGAGCCCGAGCACCCGGGAGACAACACACTGTTCGGCATGCACGGTCCCGGTAACAGATTGCCCTATCTACCTTCCTAATAATTGAATCCCCTACCACCACAATCTGCCTTGGTCCCTGAGTAACTTTGGTCCCCTCTGTGCTGGAGAGACCATTCCCCTGGCTGCTAGAGGAAGCAGTCTCACCCAACACTACCAATTCTGAACTGCCTTCCACAGTATCTTCATCCAATCTGGCAAATCTGCTGGGATTGCCTAGCTCAGAACTGGCCTGCCTCTTCCTCCCTCTGCTACCCCTAGTAACTGTTACCCAGCTGCCTACCTGTGCATCCTCCTCTGTCTCTGCTCCACCGCTCTCAGCTAACGCATCAACGGTGAGCTGTAAACTCTGCTCCATGAATGAATAAATAAAAAGGCTATCTGAACATTATATAATATGGATATGTGTATGCACTCATAAAAGAAATGAAAATAATTTAAAGAAAAATTGTTATCAACATATATTTCAACAATGTATTTATGCTTCAATATAAAAAATGCATATTTTTATTACATTGAATGTTCAATTTCATCCTGATCTCATCAAGAAGGACAACATACTGAATTCATGGTACCTTCTTACAATCCAACTATTTCATAAGTTGTACTCCCTCAATAAGATCTCTAATTCAGTAAACTGTACGGCAAAGCCAGGTATCCTGTTTGTGAGTGTGCATTCCAGAGGGTATGGCAACGGCCGATAGTTGTTGCGACTATGAGGCTGTCCAGAAAAAAAGCAAATTGATCTTTCATGCCATCCTTTTCAAAGTAGTACAACCAAAATATATGATGGACTCAACATGTTAAAGGTGTACCAAATGCACAGTGGCAGCATATCAAACTAATTGTCCCAAGGACTTTGGTTCTGAATATTCAATAACTAATAACACTGTAAGGGGCATATTCAACTAGCTTTGCGGTCCGGGATTACGCGCAGCTGCACGAGTCCAATAACCGCAACATTGCGGATTTCCGTGCACACCTCATATGGTTGTAAAAGGAAATCCACGATGTTGCGGGACTGTATTGCTACTTTACACTCGCAGCTGCGCGTAATCGTGGACCACAAAGCTAATTGAATATGCCCTAAGAATAATAATCTCTTCTTTGCCTATATATAATGAAATATCACACACCAAGCATAACAATGTTGATTCCCTGTATAGGTAGTCTGAACTTGGAAGTTGCACATAGGCTCTGTATCCAGGAAAATCCCGTTAAGCGCAGGGATGTGCTCCCTTATTTTCCAAATCCCCACTCTGAACAGAACAAGGATTGTAATAAGCGCAGGGGTAATGTGAAAAGCCTGGTAGAGGGCTGTGGGAGATTCCAGATGAACCTATCTTGTGAGAACATTGGTCTGCTTTGGGACTTTGACTGATTTAGATGTGTCTATTTTGGTTTTTTTTCGCAAAATAAAATTGTTTTTACAGTTTGCTAATTTGTTTATATTTTAAGGTCCTATCAGTACCATTCTGCCCACATTTATCAACATGCTCAAAAATGATACATGTGATTTAGATTAGATTGTTATCAAGCATAAAATAATTTTCAGGTCACTCATGCTGCAATATAGGGCCAATTGACTAATTGAGGCTGCAATATAAGAGCATTGGTGGTCAACAAAGGTGTTACCATGTTGGTAATAAGAACTGGGATTTACCAATGTTGAAAGACGCCCTGAGCAATTATCAGATCTAGTAAGAAAGTTGTTCATGCTTTGAAGGCTTATAAATATATATTTATGTAATTTGTATATGTATTTATTTTTATGTATATATTTCTACTGTACACTTGTACTTACAGTATGTAAACGTTATGATGGCGATCCTGAAGGTAGCACTGTGGTTGTAGGGTCAGATGAGAGAGAGAGAGAGATCTGGTAATAAATAGCATGAACCAAATTTTTCACGGCAGTTGCAATAACTAAAGCAACTGTAATTCATTGTAATACATTTGTACTTACAATATGTAAATGTTATGATGGCGGTCCTCAAGGTCACTGTGGTTGTAGGGTCATATGAGAGAGAGAGAGAGTGTGTGAGAGTGTGTGTGAGAGTGTGAGGAAGAGAGGGAGATGGAGAGGGAAAGGGAGAGAGAGAGAGGGGGGAGTGGGGGAGGGAGAGAGGGAGAGGGATCTGATAATAATTAGCATGAACCAAATTTTTCACAGCAGTGTCAAGTTTCCACTTTTTCTTTGCAAGAGCAATAACTAAAGCAACTGTAATCCATACAATTGGTCTTAATTTGATGTAACAGGGGAAGCACTATACTGATTTTTTTCCTTTTTCCCAGTGGTTAGTGGTTAAGACATCTATTGATGACTGTGGGAATTGCCATCCTCTGCAACATTTCAGAATTATCACTATTTTGCAATTATTAGTTGTATAATATTAGGAAGTTATTGCTCAATGTTTCACACCAGAGTTTATCTCCCAATCTCCATTTCCTTCTTTTTCTTCAATACTTTTAATTCTCCTTTTCACTCAATTCTCTCTGTCTCTCTGACTAATCTTCTTACAGCAGCAGTTAGGGCAACTGCACCCTTTATTGTGACTTGAAGTGGAACCAATAAGAGAGAAAATGATACAGGAATCCTGCGTTGATTCATAATGGGATAAAGTAACTATATTTTGGTCTGAATATTCAATCTGTACTTTAACAAATATATTTGTTTTAAAATCTTTTTATTTATATCAACAACAATGAGTACAGAAAGATGAAGTAATAAAAATATATTTTTTAATAAAAGTTAAGCTTAAGTCCAAGATACACAACAATATGCATATTACCATATGAAGGGCAAAAGTAAAAATAAAAATGGTTTCCTCAGAAATACAGTAAACAGGAAGAGAAAGTTTGAGTGAATAAAAAAAAGGTGGAGGAAAGAGGAAAAAAGTAGTGTATCAGGCGGAATGTGGAAACTAGATCTCATCCAGGCCTTCCGGATGAGGACCTAGAAAAGGAAGCGGGGAAGTGGAAAAGAGAAGAGAGAAGGGATGCTGTCAGCTCATGCCTATCCCACATTAGTTAAGGAGCAAAGAGAAGAAAAGTTTAGGAATAATGAGATTAATAAACTGGTATGATCACTTGGAACTGGATAAAGATGATTGATAAAATGTGTACAATGGATCCCAAACCTTATGGTAATCTTATCATGAATGAAACATGTGATGTATTCCATAGAGGCTACATACCAGATATGGAATGCTACCATTGTGAAATATGGGAGCAGAAGAGATTCCAATCCGTAGGTATCTGGAGGCAATATGCAGTACAAATATGTTGCAACAGATTGTCAGCATGTTTAGAAAGCATTTTCACTGGGTAGCAGAGCAGCATAAACAAAGGGTCTAAAGCCACAAAATTTGATTGAGGAGATCAGCAACCTGGTCTCAGAGAATGGCGACAAGGGGACATTGACACCCAGGGCCGGACTGGGACTAAAAATCAGCCCTGGCATTTAAAAAACACACTTCCAGTAGAGTGAGCAGGGAAGCCTTTAGTCTCACGAGATTACAAAATCTCATGAGATTTAGAGCTCCTTGGCTTGCTCTGCAGGCTGTGTCCTATCCCGGCACAGAGAGTAGCTATCAGTTCCCACCTGCTAATCACAGCTGGATTAAGGCTTGAGGGGCCCAGAGCAATTAAGACAGAGGGGACCCTATGATGTAATATGGTTATCATTTTAGCCAAATTTTAGCCAAATACACTGGCAATACTGTGTGCACTACTGTTAGGTGCACACAGCTCTGCCTTCACAAGCAGTACAGTGTGAAGTGGGAGATACCCCCCAACCAGGGCTGCCACCAGAAATTGCCGGGCACAGTACAACTGTAACAGACAGGGCCCCCTCCTTCCCTCTCTTACCCCACATTCATTTTTAAATTATTCTCTACCCAACATTTCCCCTCCCCCCATTCTCTACAGTCATGCCCTATCCCCAGTTCCATCTTACCTCTGCATTAGATTGTTTACCTCTTTGCGTCTTCTTGCTATCTCTTCCTGGCTCCCCTCTATTGACAGTGCTGTGACATTATCAATTACATGACATCAGCGATGCTGCAGGGAGCATCTCTGCCTGGGAGCCGGGCACCTGGGGGGCTGGGACTGGAGCAAATGGCGGCATCTGTGGGGACTGACATCTTGCTAGTGGAGGCACACGTGCTGCCTACAAGGGAAACCGATGCAGAATCCTTACTTACCCAAAGACGTCTCTCCCCACACCACCTCTCACATCTCAGGAGCAGTTGCTGTCTAGAAATGGCACCTACTGCCTTCCTTAATTCACTGCAGAGGCCCCCTCTCCTAATATATTTGTTTGGGCCCTAGGCTGGTGGGGCCCCACTCTGCTGTTTGGCCCCATAATGGCCCCATAATGCTGTACTCCATCTACACCCCAGAGGGCAGCCCTGCTCCCAACTGTCCTTGCAGTCGGACCAAATGCTGACTAAGCAAGACAGTCATCCAAATTCGGGACTGCCCCTCCAGATTTAGGACAGTTGGCAGACTGTCTTGCTTTCTCCTACCTGTTCTTGTCACTTTCACCACCTGTGGTGAAATCTATTTCCATCCAACTAGCCCCAACTTTAAATGAATAGTATTCCCATTTAATAAATAAACCTATTCGCTCCCTCCAAACAGTCCTAGCAATAAATTAATAGCATTTATGTTTAATAAATATAACCATTTCCCACAACCTTTCCCGGCATTAAATAATTCATATACACATTTATTAAATATTCCTCCTCCCCAAACTCAGCCCCACATTTAATCAATAGTCCCAAACCACCCAAGTTTTAAATTAAATTAAAGGTCCCATCACTCCATCTTAAATTAATATGCCCTACTATTACATAAAATTGCCCCAATACATCAAATTGTCCTACCAACACCCCACAAATAAAATAGCACCCATTATAGAATTAGCCCCCACCTACACTATATTAAATTAGTAGCCTACCTCCCACCTCCATTACATTAAGACTCCCCACTCACTTTCGTCACAAATTATATTAAGACCCCCCCATCCCTTCCATCACTTATTATATTAACATACCCCAACCTTCTTCCCTCACACTTACCTGATTCTATCTCTGCTGTGCAGGAGACTCTTCTGTTTTCCTCTGGTGCTACTTTTGCCGCATGGGATGGCACCTGTCATGTGGTGCACATCCCATGTGATTCCTGTCTCTGACAGGATAGGAGGAGCCACACATAGGGAAAGTGTGAAGTTGGCTGTTCCCGGAGGGCCAGCCACCAGCCACTACACTTTCCACCCCTGAGAGGACCCTGGACCTGACAAAAAAATGTGCTGCTCGGGTGGACAGACAGGCCCATCTAGCCATCGGCTCTTCTGCCATTTGCCAGAAGTACCAGATGACCAGTCAGCCTCTGTTGCCACCAAATGGGATAGAAAGAACCCACACTCCCTCCAGCATATGTTAGAAGTCCCATGTCAGATTCAGTGAAGTTTGGTGGGAACAATGTTCAATCTAGTATAACGTTTATAAGCCTTTTCCTTTATTGATGTGCAGGCGCGGGCTGGCAAAGTTCAGCCCAGGGGCCGCACAAGCGGCCGCATCACATGACATGCGATGCGGCCGCGTCATCAATGAATTCAACGGCGGAGGGTGGGCGGCCCAAATAGCTGTCAGACTGAGCGGCTCGGAGGCCCGATGCCCCCCCTGCCAAGCCCACTCCGGTTGATGTGTTTAAAGAGAATTTAGCAACATGGAGATTAGTGAGTGACCATCCCTCCTGGTCCAAGATCCTCTGAGTATCAAAACAAGTCCCCAATGGCCCAGTCGGTACATATATTGCCTCTCATAGAGTCTAGGGCCACGTAATTTAGCAGATTTACTCTGTGCCTCTATGAAACCTTTTAATTGTAAATACTGAAAATGTAAAGAAGGTAAAAGGCCTGTTTTCATACAAAAATGATGTAATGATTGTGGGACAAATTCCCTTGCAATATGTATTAAGTGATTCCCGCCTGCTTCCAGGGTAAGGCGTATGTCTGAGATTTTCCTGCAGAGAATAGAGGGTGTTGCCAATGCCTCAATAAGTTTACCCACAGTTGTACACGAGAAGCGGACTGCCATGACATGATGTAGCTAAGGTTAGCTGCATAATAGTATTGTTCGAATAAGGAATGACAAAACCGCTAGATGTTTTTATATATATATATATATATATATATATATATATATATATGTGCTGGCCAATATTTATCTGTTCATCTGGGTTTACAAAAGGACTAGAGTTGGAGTCATTGCTTATAGTGTAGACCAAAATAGTTGAGGTGGTTCTTAAATGACTTTGTCAAAAATTTGCTTTTCGACTAAAAAAATTGAGCAAAATTCGAGCAATACATTGTATAGTATTTTTTTTAACATTTTTCCATGAGAAAAATTAAATCTTTAATCTCTAACATAGTACTATTTTGTTTACTAATAAAGCCTAATCTTGTCCTGGCTGATGTCCGGACAGTCTATAAAGGGTTATTTAAATAACAACATTTTGGTCACATTTTAGCCTCCTAAGCATTGAGGTAAGTCTATGTGATTTTAACTGCATTTCCCTACAGTGGACTGCAGTCCCTTTAGTGGTTTGTGGTATCAAATCATCCATGGATGCTCCCAAATTTAATTTTATAGATAGAAGTATTTCAAAGAATGTACAATGGCTCCCATATATTAACTTGCAGTACATTACTTTCTGATGGGTTGCGGGCTTAACATATGTACAATAAGGTGTAGTTAAACAATGGCCTCTGGAATAGGCAACTGTTCTTCATGTAATTCAGAGAACAATGGAGTTCATTTAGAGGTGGACATATGGGTTGGGTATGAAATGTCAACAGTGAAAATGACTACAGTGAAAATGTCAACACCAAAATGTCTACAGTCATAAGGTTGACACAGTTATAGGGTCAACATTCATAATGTCTACATGTTAAGAAGCTCGACACAGTTAAATTGTTGACATGTAAAAAATGTATAGTGTTGTAAAGTCAACAGTCAAAATGCCAACATAAATCACTAAATTTAGAAAAAAGCAATACTTGAAAAGGAAAAAAATGGCAAGAAATGTACTGGGAAAAAAAATCAGCATTCCTATAACTGCCAGTGCATGCTGGCACTTGGGGAACAACAAGTACCAGCATTTCCTGCACCCAGGGTCTGCTGGGTCTTGTAGTATACCAAGGAAAATGCAAATAAAACGCAAATGGTTAATTGAAATAAAACACCCCTAAACTACCTTCATACACCCTCTTTATTTCTCACCTGGATTTTCATCTATAATAAGTCCAAGAATCCTTTGCAAAATGAAAAGCCCTGATACGTGATGCAAGTCTAGCTCCTAAGAGTTCTACTGCAAAATGATCTCTTAGGGGCAGTAGTCATATTTATAACATGGGAATTTGTTGTGGTTCATTGTGTGAAAAGCAGTCAATTATAGTAGCTCATTTTGAGTGCAGCGGTATTTTCATCACCAGCTAAAACCTGTACCCATCAGTAAGGGTGCAACTATTAGGTTTAGAGCTACTGAAAGAGGTGCAAAGATAATGGAGCAGTGGAGTCAACGGGCAGAGAGCCCAATGAGAAGGTGCGCCGAGTAGCTGGTTAGCAAATGTTATAGGTAATGAGAACAGACGGGAATAGGAGATGACAGAAGATAGGAGATGGTGAGGTATGGTGAAATGTTTAAGTGGAAGACTGGTAGGCTTTTAAGAACAGATGGGTTTTCCATGACTGTTTGAAGCTAGAGCATGGTTATATAGAATGAGAGAGATCATTCCTGTTAAAACAATAATTGAATGCCTTCGGCAAAAAAAAATTTAAGGATAAAAAATGTATGAAATGTTTATTAATTAAAAAAATCAACAGCTTGCGCTGTGATAATATTATTAGTCCAAATTTCAGTCTCTGAAATTCTGCCTGTCCAGAGACCAGACATTTCTTTTATCAGTAACAAAAGTAGGTTGTATTACAATTCAGAAATGTCATATTACAATTGGCTGAGAGGGCACATAGACGTTTCTTGGTCCTTTAGGCTTTCCTGTATACAATGGAGATTTTGGAGAAATTCTTTCAAAAGTCTTTCACCAACTCTGATTAGAAACATCTGTTCTTTGAATTCACTTTTTCATTTCTGCTCATATCCCTCTCATCAGCTCACATGCAATGATCCAATTGACATAAAAAACCCACATCAAATATAAATGATACACTAAAATAAGATAAAACAATGTAAATATTTTCATGCTAATAAATTGGCTTCATCCAAAAATATCTTTGACAGTTTCAGTGGTGGAGAGCAGCACTGGAGAAATCTTGGATATGGGAATTATATGTGGTGACCTGAGGTGAGGAAAGCCAACGGTCATTGGCCGACCAGGGGGGGCGGGAGGTGATATGTATGGAGATGAGATTGGAGATATAAATCCTCACCCTTGTACTTAAGGGTGAGGATTTTGAAGAGGATTCAGTCGGAGAAGGGAACAGACCACAAAACCTGCCTTTTTAGAGATGCTTTGACCCAGTTGTATAGCTATCACAATTTGGCCCTTGTCAAAGTCACAAAAATATCCTTAGACTTGCCCATTTTTCCTGCTTTCAACACATCAACTTCAAGAACTGACTGTTCACTTGCTGCCTAATATATCTCATCCCTTGACAGGCGACATTGTAACAAGATAATTAATGTCATTCACTTCACTTGTCTGTGGTTTTATTGCTATGGCTGATTGAGTATATTTTTACCAGCCTTCCAGCACCCGCAAAAGATATGCCTGTTGATAAACATATCTGAATCTGCGTCCTTGTCTTGCTGAGTAGCAATAAGATGAACATGCCATTATTTTACTTAACCCAGTGGTTTCCAAACTGTGGCCATGGCTCCCTGGGGTGCTATGGCGTTCTCACAGGGGTGCTGCAGCCAGGGCCGGTGGTAAGCAAGATGAGGACTACTTGGTAATTATATTGTCTTAGGGGTGGCTTAAAAAAATTATGAAGACCCTAAGGGTGTCTTAAACTGAGAAAGTTTGGGATATACTGAATTAGCCTATGCTTTACCTCCCTTTCTCTCCCCATACTGCCTCCCCATAGTCGAAGATACAAAAAAGTCTTGATATGGAGATATGCACAAGTTTTTTATTGTGTGCATGCACAGTACGAAAAGGCATATCTTATTGCTTTGTATTGAAGAATTTTCATGATGAGGGACTTGTGGAGGGCTTGCACATAGGGAATACAGATGGAGGTAGCATTTCCTATATTAATATATGGCACAGTAGGTAGATCTTGCATTGCAAAAATAAACTTTGTCACCAAACCCCAAGGAAAGAATATCAATCTGAATAGGGGATGTCTGCAAACACCATTCTAGACCTAATATGCTGTAACTGTACGGTATCTGCAGTTGAGTGATTTGACCCATCTGATTATAAAATTTACAACAGAAGATATAGAAGCTGAGTAGACATAGTGAAAAGCTGCTACAGTCCTGAATAGTGAAGAATCAGATGATATTCAATCTACCCCCCTAAAACAAAACAAAAATATTTGTGAACCAATTGTGGTTCATTGTGCGAAAAGCAGTCAATTATAGTAATCAGAAGGGCAGAAATTATTCGCCTCAGAGGTACACTATGTAGAACCAGGCCAACTTGCAGCATAAGTGACTGAAAGTGGTGGTGAACCTCACGCACAAGAACTAGAAATATGCATTAGACTGTACAAAATACGCACAGTACATCCTTAGCAGTCAAATGGTACAGCTCTAAAGGAAAAGTACAACCACAAGACTTTGTAACATGCATTGCAGTTCTACACTCCTATTGCCAAATATTTAACAAAAATATTGCAATAGATATATAATCTATCATGCAGAAAAATAAATTATCTTCAGCATTATGTACTAAATTCAGTCCTTGTTCAGTTCTCAGTATTATCTGAATTTGTCTACTTCAGTGTGATCAGTGAATTGTGTGGTTCTTGGGAGGTCAGTCTGGAACAGTTCTGGCTCAGCACCTGGGTCTGCATTCATTTTCATATTCCAACTTCTCCCCATGCCTCTAAATTACTTGAGCAGTTGTGTGCAACCGCCTCACCAGAGACCTCTCGGACAATTTTCTCCTCGACCCTCTCCAATCTGGTTTCCACCCCCTCCACTCAACCGCCCTGGCCAATGTTACTAATGCTCTCTTCTCGGCTAAATCCAGGCATCGCTTCTCCCTGCTTATCCTCCTGGACCTCTCTGAGGCTTTGATACCGTGGACCAACCCCTCCTGTTGCAGACCCTTCTCTCTCTGCGTCTCTGGCTCTGTCCTCGCTTGGTTCACATGTTACCTAGCTAACCGCTCCTTCTCTGTTTCCACATCTGGTTCATCCCCCCTACGCCTTCCCTGTTGGAGTCCTCAGGGCTCTGTTCTTAACCCTCTACTCTTCTCATTATATACTTATCCCTGAGTGCTCTCATCTCTTCCTCCGGTCTTCAGTATCACCTTTACGCCAATGACATTCAACTCTACCGCTCTTCTCCTGATCCCCCCTCCTCTCTTGTGTGTCTGACTGCCTCTGCCACCTCCTCTTGTCTTCACGCTTTCTCAATATTAACATTTCTAAAACAGAACTTATTGTCTTCCATCCTTATAGATTCCCATCCCACCTTGACCTCTTTATTAGTGTTATCAACACCACAATCTCCTCTGTTCCGCACTTCCGCTGCCTGGGAATCACCCTTGACTCCTCCCTCTCTTTTGCCCCCTCCTTATTCAGTCCCTTGTCCAATCCTGTCGCTTCCAAATTCGCAACATCACCCTATTCTGGGCCTTCCTATCTCATGATGCCACCAAAACTATTATCCATGCACTCATCATTTTGACCATCTTGATTACTGTAACCTTCTCCTCACTGGCCTTCCCCATTCTTACTTCGTCCTTCCTTCATTCTATACTTAACGCGCCCACGAGACTCATCTTCCTTTCACGCCACTCCTTTTATGCCTCCCCTCTCTGTCTTGCTTTACACTGGCTCACCTTGTCCTATAGAATTCTTTTCAAATTCCTCACCATCATTTAGAAGGCCCTCTCCCAAACAAATGCCCATTATATTTCCAACCTCCTCTCTAATTTACACCAAATGACTGCAATTGTATGGAATTCATGTCTGAAGGCAAATGACATGACTGCCTACAACATGAGAGGCAGTATGGGGAGTGAGAAGGGATTACATATACTTGTCTTCACCCATATCTTTTGCACCCACTACAGATCAGGTGTAAATGCCGACTGATAGTGATGACATGACATAGTCTTTGATTTAAAAAGTACACATATGCATGCCAGTAACTATCACAGAACAGCTGTATGCAACTAAGACATAGTATAAAAATGCATGAAGTAGCTGATATTAGATGTGAAATAGATGTTCTATAGATTGACATCAGCTTTGTAATTGCAGCCTTTTTTGGCAGACAGCTTTTATTATAATTTGCTTTATAGTGGATGGTATTGTAATGTATGCACTAGGAATTATAGTTATTGTTCTGCAGTGACTGCTATGTATATACAGAAAAATCCCCCAGCACATTGCTGCGAACCAGTGGGAGAGCTGCTAATCTGTTTGTACATAAAATGCAGGAGGCTCAGATACATACATTTTGAAAAATTACCATCAAGCGCTCCTGGTAATAAGAGTGATCCTAATTCTAAACAATGAGAGCCCATATATGGGGTCATATTTATACATGTGTTTTTAAATTCAGAGTTAACCTACCAAGGAGTACCCCATAAACCTCCAAAATGGAGATAGAAGGACCAGAGCTCCCTGTCAGCTACTGGTCCTATACAAGTCAAACTGCAATACAGAAATGGCAGTTGCTCCATCAATTTATAGGTTCACAGCAAGTGCTAGAAGGGGATATAATGCAATACTCTTTAAAAATGTTAACAGTAATTGTACAGTACTGGAAAAAGTGCAAGGCAGTCACTCCTGGTGCTGGTTTCCCTATTGTAGTGTGACCAGCACAGCCTGTATAACCTCTGCTGGTTTCCACTATAGTAGAGGGCTCTACACTTATTGTCCCCCTGATTTAGTGGGAAACTGCCAGTGCTTTTTTGGGTTTTGAGGGGGATGACATACTTTCACCTACCGCCCAATATTCATAATACAAATGAAAGATACACAAGTTATCATCATCATCAACATGTACACAAATATAAAAACACTAGCACATCAAATTAGGGGCATGTTTATTTTTCGTGTGAACAACCTTACCACACTTGCACAGGAACATCCCTGACCCTCTTTCCAGACAACAAGGAGCCAGAAGTCCAAGATGCGTTTCACTGTAAATATTAATACATGCGCAGTGGGGCAAAATGCATTTTTACATTGCACAAGTGGACTTATGTTCAACTCTAAATGAGTCCCATTGTATATAGACATCTACAGTACAAACCTCTGTTATAAAATGCTACTAATATGGCACACCAAGAAATAGATTATAATTAACAGTAAGCTAGTCGGGCTGCGAGTAATTAATGAAAATGCCCTTTGTATTTGTATAATGTCTCCAACACAAACTTGAAAATGAGTGCCTTGGTAATAATTTACAGACAAGCAGTTCTTAATGGGAAAACATTTCAAATCTATGAGGAGTTGAATGCTGATGATCTTATTAACTGTATATGACTTGTTGTTTTCACAATCTGCAATTAAATGAACAGTTTCCTTGTGTTTCATAAGCAGTTTCACACTTTTAGCCTATTAGTCTATGAATTTAAATTGTCCCTTGAGGATTTAAGGGAGAAGGCGAAACATTCTATGATAGTGACAGATGAAACTTATCATTTTTTTTTTGTATTTTATTTCACGAATACCTTTCTATTCATACCAAGAAATATTTCTTTTCACCTTGAAGAAGCCTTAATTAAATTTTGCTCTACCAGTTACACAGCACTTTGCTATTAGTGATTATAATTTAAACATTGAAAAATGTAAGAAGGAATGAGAGGCAAAGTTAACTGAGAAATTTTATAATGATATTTTCATGCTTCATTTTAGTTTGCCCAGACCCAAAAAACCCACTTTCAGTGTCAATGCTTTGTAACATTTTAGAAGAGGTGATACTGTAAGTGAGGAGCTACACTTGGTGAGTCACAAACTGTTTATCTGGGATTGTCACCTTGCCCTGCCACTCTAACTATATAAATAGAGTACACAGGACAGTGTGTGCATGTCTCAACAGCATAGTGCTGACAAAAAGTGTGTTTTCACACGATGCTGGGAGCTTGGAAGCATGTTGTGGTGTTGCGTGTCCTTTGGTGGAGGGCCTAGAGCTTTTGAAGTTCTGTGCCACCCACTTCCATTTACTCTCCCCTGACAATATCAACACATTGCTATGTTTACTAGTGGCAGTTGTGCTTACCACCCGCTTATGACAGTGAGCGGGACACTCTCAACAGTCCTGGCAGTTGGGACTGTCCTGCCAAAATCAGGATGGTTAGGCGATATCTGCAAATTTATCTGTCTGCTTCCCAATGCCACTTTTGCTGCTCCTCTTCCACATTTGATGCCCTCCTCACAATAACAAACAATTCCATACTCCTGCACGGTCTGGGTAAGATTGACTGGGAATTCCCAGCTTGGATTTGAAAATGTCACTTTCCAATTAGTTAGAATCTTGCGACCGTTGAACTCTGCAATGTGTATGTAGGCAGTACCACAACCTCCACATGACAGCCATCATTTTGGGTTGGGAAGCTGGTAGGAAAGGATCCAAAGCCTGGATCACTGTGGGCCTGAGTCATTAAGGCAAAAAAGGAGTAGATGTTCTCTGGGACAAACCATGTTACAATTTAAGGGGTGCAAATTAGTTTATTATTTTGCACATAAGTTAAATACTGACTGTTTTTTCATCTATCACACAAATACTTGCTAGCTTTATTATTACACTGAAATTTAAAGTTGATCTAGGACATGTCCTACCCCAAGTATAAATCTGTCGCCACATTTTAAATTTACCTCCCCCTCCAATGCAACATGGTTTTGCCCAGGTGCAATTGTTACTCCTTTTTTATGATTTGCTCTCCTTAATGACTCAGGCCTCGTGAGTCTAAAACAGTCAGCAGGGCTATTACAAAGCAAATAACTTTAAAAAATATAATAATATGAATACATTAATTAAGGTATTACAAATAAGTCATTATCAATCAATGATTAATTAATTCAATGGAACCTATAGATAAGACTGAGAAGTTTTAGAAATATGTCCCTTTTTCTGCCATGTGATGATCTCCCTATTTCAAGCATTAAGTAAAAACATGATAATAATGATAATTATTGTGAGTAATGTTATTAAAAAAAAATAGAAAAAAGAAAAAGAAAATAGTCAACATTCCATACACCACTTATAGTGGAAAGAAAGGTCTCAGACTATGACCACTTTTTTTTTTTTTACCAGTACTGGTTCTGTTAGTGCTCATACTAAAGTGCCTTATGCAAAAGTGAGAGAGCACCAAGGTTATGCATCTTCTGTAACTTCACTGTGCATCACATACATGCTTAAGTTATAAGCACCAAAACTGGTAATTAAAGAATCAGAAGAACACTAAAACAGAAGAAGAACCAATTTGACCTCCAAATAATCCTCAGAAAAGTTTAAAGGTATCTATGAGTTGAAATTTCAGAATCTGACACTGTCAACTTATATGTTTTGTGGGGTTCTAAACAAACTAAGCACTTCAGCCACAAGAGTGGCATACTCTATTATTGAGAGCTTGTTAAACTATGCATATGTATGAATCCAAACCAAATTCATGGATTTGTAAGCTGATCACTTGCAGCCTTCAAACAGGATCTCATCCACAAATGATCCAGAAAAACTTTTACATATTAACAGTTTTGAGAAAGAACTTACAACATAAGTGTGAGAGCACAAGGACAATGACATCTTGTACTAATATCAATAAAAATTAGGCTTTGTTTGACCTATATCTGTTATTAAACTGTCATCCTTACATCAATCTGAGGCTGCTTTTTTTTTCCCTGTTTCATTTTTATGCAATGATATCTTCTATTAATAAAATGCTTGGCATTGCTCATCTGTGTATTTTATTAAACTGCAATCCTACTATCTAGCTATAATGTGAAACTGATTCTTGATATCCTATTCTTTGATATTAATATTAGATCGATATTAGAAGCACTAAACAGATTAAGCCAGTGGTTCCCAAACTTTTGCAGTACGCGGCACCCTTAGAGTCTCCAAATTTTTTCAAGGCACCCCTCCAAAATAATTATTGAGCAGTCCTGTTTTAGAAGTAGTTGGGTCAAAAAATTGTAATAAGTATTTAGGTCAGGACAGAAATACTTATTTAGTTGTATGCAAAAATGCCCCCTCTGCATCCAGACACTCTGCCCTCAGGCACTCTGCCCCCTCTGCATCCAGACACACTGCCCCCTCTGCATCCAGACACACTGCCCTCTCTCACACTGCCCCCCTCTGCCACGCTACCCCCCCTCCTCTGCTCTGTCACGCTGTCCCCCCTCCTCTGCCCTCTCTCACAATGTCCCCCTCCTCTGCCCTCTCACATGCTGTCCCCTCCTCTGCCCTCTCACGCTGTGTCCCCCTCCACTGCCCCTCTCACGCTGTGTCCCCCTCCTCTGCCCGCTGTGCCCCTCCTCTGCCCTCTGTCCCCCTTCTCTGCCCCGCTGTCCCCATCCTCTGCTCTCTGTCCCCCTCCTCTGCTCTCTGTCCCCCTCCTCTGTCCCCATCCTCTGCTCTCCTCCTCTGTCCCACTGTCACCATCCTCTGCTCTCCTCCTCTGTCCCGCTGTCACCAACCTCTGTCCCGCTGTCACCATCCTCTGCTCTCCTCCTCTGCCCCGCTGTCACCAACCTCTGTCACCAACCTCTGTCCCGCTGTCACCATCCTCTGCTCTCCTCCTCTGCTCCACTGTCACCATCCTCTGTCACCAACCTCTGTCCCACTGTCACCATCCTCTGTCACCAACCTCTGTCCCGCTGTCACCATCCTCTGCTCTCCTCCTCTGTCCCGCTGTCACCATTCTCTATCACCAACCTCTGTCCCGTTGTCACCATCCTCTGCTCTCCCCCTCTGTCCCGCTGTCACCATCCTCTGCTCTCCTCCTCTGTCCCGCTGTCACCATCCTCTGCTCTCCTCCTCTGTCCCGCTGTCACCATCCTCTTTCACCAACCTCTGTTCCACTGTCACCATCCTCTGTCACCAACCTCTGTCCCGCTGTCACCAACCTCTGCTCTCCTCCTCTGTCCCATTGTCACCATCCTCTGCTCTCCTCCTCTGTCCCGCTGTCACCATCCTCTTTCACCAACCTCTGTTCCGCTGTCACCATCCTGTGTCACCAACCTCTGTCCCGCTGTCACCATCCTCTGCTCTCCTCCACTGTCCCGCTGTCACCATCCTCTTTCACCAACCTCTGTCCCGCTGTTACCATCCTCTTTCACCAACCTCTGTCCCGCTGTCACCATCCTCTGCTCTCCCCCTCTGTCACCAACCTCTGTCCCGCTGTCACCATTCTCTGCTCTCCTCCTCTGTCCCGCTGTCACCAACCTCTGTCACCAACCTCTGTCCCGCTGTCCCCCTCCTCTGCCACGATCCCTCTCACTCTGCCCCGCACCAGGCGCCAGCCATAAAACAAAACAAAACACAGAAACTTACCAATCCGTCGGGCGCCGGGACCCAGCAGCCTCCTCTCTCCTGCAGCTTGTTACTGACGTTGATATTCAGTGACAGCTACAGGAGAGAGGAGGCTGCTAGGTCCCGGCGCCCGACGGAATGGTAAGTTTCTGTGTTTGTTTGTTTTTCATGTCAGGCCCGCGGCACCCCAGTGACAGCGCCGCGGCACCCCAGTGACAGCGCCGCGGCACCCCTGGGAGCCGCGGCGCACAGTTTGGGAACCGCCGGATTAAGCAGTAAAAATAAAGAGTAAAAAACAAGCTGCAACCTTGTACAGTATAAATAACTCCCTATAATGGTCTCAAATGTACTATGCTCTCTACCTTTCCTATACCTGTTTTAAAATGTATATATTATTCATTAACTAACTCAACATGAGTTACTTTGAACACATTAAACTATTATTTTTCATACCACAGAAAAATCCAATGAGATCATCTTATTTTAGAAAAAAAAGTGTTTTACATTTCATTTGGCTTTTTAGTTAGTCATAGAACATTTCTCAGATATAAGCACGTACATGAAAAAAAGACTATTGTCTGCCACCTGCTTATTTTGTTTTTTCCCCATTGGTCTGTGTTTTTACATGTGTGATTGCTCAGTGTGCACAGCTCTTTGTGCATGAGTTACCCTACATACACCACCTATATCTGAGCTAGCATCATATCAAATACCACATTAGGGGCTCGTGTAGAGTTGGATATATGTTCGTTTTTTGCATAAGATACACATTTCTGTACTGCGCTTGAGGCCCAAAGAAACATGAGCATGTGTCCCTGTATAGACTTTGGTGCATCTTAGAGTTAAGGGCTCCCTATGCTGGAAAGGCAGAACGGGGGAGGTAAGGAATGGGTAAGTGTAGGCCGAGAACAGTAAGGGCGTCTTCACAAAATTGAGACTCAAGTAGACATGGACACAGATACAGGTATCAGGAGGTATATGTGTTGTGTTCCCTGAAGGGTTGGTGTAACAATACGTAATAGGGAAGATGACTATCAGCAGAACTTTCTAGAAGCTTCTGACTGGCTGATTGCATATTGACCCCTCTAGCTGATAATACTTAATTAGTTTGTGCAGCAGCTATATTGCCTTCTATTTACTTTACGTACTCGACATTTTCATTTGGAATACTGCAATAAAGAAGATTCCCATTACATTTCTGAAGTGGAAAACAAAAGATATATTAATTTAATTTCATTTATATTTGTGTTTAGAATTTGTGCTTGCATGTAATTACATTATATGTACAACATGTGACTTTGCATTTATTAATAACACTGTTCGTCCAGACACTATTCTCTTTTGTGTATATGACACTTCATTACATTATCATATTGTGTACAAATAGGGTAATGCCAAGCAACATCTCTATGCTATTTCAATGTTTTCTCTATTTGCGTAAATATACAAACTTGTTACTCCTGACATATTCCTGTTACTCCCGTGGGCAGCACGGTGGCTAGCACTTCTACTTTACAGCCTTACCCGACCATGGCCTTATCTGTGAGGAGTTTGTATATTCTCCCCGTGTTTGCGTGGGTTTCCTCTGGGTGCTCCGGTTTCCTCTCACACTCAAAAAACATACTGGTAGGTTAATTGGCTGCTAACAAAATTGACCCTAGTTTCTGTGTGTGTGTGTGTGTGTGTGTGTGTGTTAGGGAATTTAAACTGTAAGCCCCAATGGGGCAGGGACTGATGTGAGTGAGTTCTCTACACAGCGCTGTGGAATTAGTGGCGCTACATCAATAAATGGTAATAATAAATATAATAATATTCCTGGCACGAATAATAGGGGTACAAATCTTGTTGTTTCGACTTGAGAAATTTCTGACTGAACATATGCACATAAAGCACATTTTTCTTACGTGAGTCTTATCCTGCTTAGTCTCACCTTCACATCATCCATCTCAAGATTGTAAACTACCTGCTGTTTGCGCTGTACAGAAAAGGAAAATTCATAAGTTAGCTGCTCCCAGATGAATTGCTATTTTACAGGTTTTTTTTACCACCAATTTTTATCCCGGTTGAAAACTCCCAAAACCTATAAACAAAGGAAAAAGGATCACATGGAAAGTTTCTAGTGGTTGAGAGTGTTGAACCACAAGTTGATAATTATGTTATCTGCCATTAATAAAATGTCAAATCTTCCCCTGGTGCAGGTCTTAGTATGGCTAAAAGGGAAGATCCTACTGTGGGTATGATACTGAAAATGTGCTCAGTCTTACACCAGGTGTAAAAACAACCCAGCTACCCTACAAAATTATATTTTGTATAGCACAGGCAATCAGAAATAAATGGGGAAGACATTAAACAACTAGTCATCCCTACCTTCTTGAGAACAAAGGATTTTGCACTGCCCACACTGTTCCATGGGATGGTCACTAGGCAATAGAGAAAACCACTGACGGAACAACAGGCCATATTTTAGCCAGGTGTTTATGCTGTGGTAGCTAGATGTTGTACATTGTTTCCTGACTATTAGATGACAGACCAAGGCACTAGCCTCCAGACCCTCCCACTCCCCTAAAATATCTGTTGCTCTATTCAAGTGGTACAAATTCATATTTGTGTTGCTGATTAAGCCACCATATACCCAAAGGCATTTTGGCTGCAAACTGCAATGGACAGACAAGTGACTATCAAATTGATACAACTTTTTTCAGAGTAGATATCTTCACAGACCATGGCACCAACTTTATGTCTCATAAAGCAAAAAGTCCTGAGGCTATAGAAAGTTCACTTGGGTCAGAAGTCAATGCACCATGCGCAGACTGACATCTGAGTTGAGCAGTTCAATTGATATTAAAGGTACTGTAAAGAAGACTTATTCAAACTAAGAAAAATTAACTCCTCCCTGTCGTACCTGTTTGCTCTACATTAGGTACTCCAGGCTTGAACAAGCTTTTAGCCGTCAGAGCTGCTACATTGCAAGAAACCGCAAGGAATTTTCAACGTTTTGAGAGAATTGTCACAAGTCTTCGAGAAGTCTGATGGCTCCATCCCTTCCTCACATAACTGGAATTGGTCATGTTCTTTAAATAATATGACAGTCAAGCTTAATTTAGTCTACTTGGAACAGAAAGTGTTGAAACTCTGCAAAACTTTTGTCATGGCTAATGCTATTAACTAGGCCAAGACATCCAGACTTCTACATCTGAGTTATATGCTTGCTTTGTCCTTGATTAGTTTACTTTGTTCCTGATTCATGTGCACCTGGAGGTGTGTTATTCCTGTACCTTTGACAATAAAAGGCATATGCTTGGAATTTCCCTGTCTCTTTATTACTGACTCAACAGTGCTCATTACTAGTTTTCATGTCTAGTCCTGGTAACAAGAGCATTCAGCACATCAGGAGGAGATCCAACAGCTCATGGCAGAAACAATTCTATTGGTCCTGCCATCTCAAATGAACATTACTTTTCCCATACCTAATATCATCCACCTCCATAACCTTATTCCTCATCCACACAACATGTTCCCTTGGCTCCTGTGCATCACCACTATAGATATAATTCTACAAGACACCAATGGACTCCACACACTGCTCCCCAGCAACAACTGGATACGTACACATTTCATGTCCCAACAGATGGAAGGGATTTTGAGGTGGTCTCGCAATAAGTAAGTGTGTTTCCACATGGCCTAGTTGAGCAGTTTAATCATATCTTGAAGGCTATACTTAAAAGACTTGTCCAACCAGAGAAGAGTTGTGATGAACTTTTTCCTTTTCTTGTATTTGAACTTTAGATACTAACTCAGACTTTGAACAGATATTCACCATTTGAACTTCTATATGGCATAAAACCTTAGGTCACTCTCATTCTGCTGTCAGAGTAATGGGGCAGTGCACGTTGTGTTTGGTAATGGTCAGGCACATCTGTGGGGGCTACACATTATGCAAGATGCCAATCTGCAATTGAGATCTGACACATGTAAGGAAGGTGTTACATTCTCATGAAGTCTGATAATTCCACTTCCTCCTCACATAGCTGAAAGGGTTTACATAGCTTATAAAACAGGATAGCCTAATTTAGTCTACTATGAAGAAAGAGCACTCTGTGTTGAAGCTCTGTAGAAAATTCGCCCAATCTAGTGCTGTTAACTAGTCCCCTATCATTACATGAAGTATATGCTCCTTGCCCACTTTGTAACTGTTGCATATATATATATATATATATTACACCCTTTCGACCTTTCTTACACTGGTAATTTTCTATTTTACATTGCATCAACTCTGCCCTGGGAATAAGAAATGGTAACTTATATAGGCAATGAGTTTAAAATGTGTGTTCTCTTGAACTAGGTATTCAGCTTCATAAGACAGCTAACATGCAATAGCAATGTTATTCACTGTGATTTATCTATTCTTTTAATATATTCATACTTGTCTTTGGTTTATTATTTACACACATTCCTAAACAAATTCCTCTTATAAATGGTCATAAATATAAGTCACTAGATGAATATTATTTACAATAATATTTTGTGCATCTAAAATGCGTTAGTAATAAATAAAACAAGCATATGGTTGAATTGTAATATTGCTATATGAATGCTAATTACTATATTTACATACCAATACCAGTATTACCTGTCAGTAGATAACAAAAGTCTTTTGCAGGTAAGTCTCATGTTAATATATAATTAGCAGCCCTAGTACCCCCTGTTACAACCCAGTAAACAGGGGGTACACCCATATCTTCCGCTCAGAAAACATTGTTTGCAGCGTTTCCTCTGTTGCTGAGTAATATATTGATGAAGACTATGATATTTCAGGTTTTACTCCTAGTAGTCTAGACTCAAACCTTATTTTTCAGAACAATAATGCCACTTGTGCCCTCTATTGCTTGATAAACAGACAAGTGCTACGCTCTGTTTCCAGTGATCGGGTGTGGGAAGTGAGTTGCCGCTGAGTCCCATCTGAATGCCTACTGCGCATGCGCAGAGGCTTTATATCCTTCCCGTTTGTGCTGTGTGTGTAACCGAGCTGCACGTATGTGCAGTACCTATACACTGTGTGACATTAACCTGTTCCACAATACCACTTATTGAATACACTAACTGTATTATGTTAAATAACCCAATGTTCTGCTTAAGCTTACAACATGTGTGCTAACCTCGTTACCTACACCCGCTGACACCTAATACAGTTTATAGACATCTGCCAAAAGCTAATCGGCTCAGTACTCCAAGTGTGAGGAACACATTGAACAGGAGAAGTGACTTCAAATCACAGGAAACCGCAAATATAGCAAAGTCCTTTATTTCAATTAAGGTGAAAATGTATACTCCAAGTGAGAGCATGGGCTTCGTAAAGATGAGAGACTCAGAGAATTATTTCACATGGAAATTCACTAAGGAGATGCAGTATAACCAGGGCCGGTGCTAGGTTCCACGGCGCCCTAGGCATTTTTTAAAAAATACCTTGTCTCACCACCGCCGCCTCTCTGCTCCGCCTCCTCCCCTCCACTCACTGACACTAGTAAGTGGAGGGGCGGAGACAGAGCAGAGAGGCGGCGGTGGTGAAAAAAATAGCCTCTTCCCCCCCTCCCCGTGCATCTGAATGCTGTGCGGCGGCCGTGACAGGTATGGTCAGCGGTCGCCGCACAGTTTTAAAGTCTTTTAGTATTCTGTGGCGCCCTCCAGAGCCCGGCGCCCTAGGCAAGTGCCTAACCTTGCCTAATGGGAGCGCCGGGCCTGAGTATAACTTGGCAAAATTGTGGAAGAGCACATCTGTTCAATCATAAAAAGAAAAGCATATTGGTTGCAATTCAGAGAGCGCATGAAGACAAGGGTCTCATAAAAAGGACAATACTGAGGCATAAATTCATAAAGGATTTCATTGATGTTATCTATTTCACAACAGTTAATATCTGTCTGGATGACAAAAAGGTCGCCATGGCTATGCTACAAAACCTGACCCCTGAATTTGACTTTCTTTCAGTGGCATTGGAGTCATGTGCTACCAACTTAAGAAATAGTTTGTACCAACTCAAGAAATAGTAGTAATAATTGATATACACACAGCCTACAGTGTGCCTAAGTCAGAGACTTTAAATCTCTACAACCAGCAAGAGAAAAGAACTTCTGCAAGAAGTAATAAAGAAAAACACCTTCAAGGAGAAATATTGAGGAATATCTAACATTGCATTCTCATAACCACAACATTTTCAAGAAGCAAAATGCTGAGTGGGAATATTGTAAATCGGCCCTAGATAAAGAAATGACATCTTTATATGAAAACGAAACCTGGAATGTTGTCAATAGGCTAAGCCACATTAGAACAATTAAAAACAAATAGGTTTACTGTAAAAAAGTTCTATATGGAACCCCCAGAGCATTGTAATGAGAACATTTCCAGAAGGAAGTGTGTTTATTAAAAATGTTTGTACGGCTTTAAACATGTGCCCGCTGTTGCTACATAATGCTAGACACTATGTTGATTGACTGTTTATACCAGGAAATAATAGATGGAAAGCTGTTCATTGTTGAATATGTAGATGATTTGTTGCTTGCGGGTCAGAAGAATCACATAGACAGTATATGTTTGTTACATACAGTTTGTTGGGAGAAAAATTCAAATTGAAAGACTTAGGTCCTGCACATCGCCTGTTGGGAATGAGAATTTCACAAAATCTAAATGCTGGGACTGTCACCATAGACCAGCAATGTTACATTGAGTCTATACTTCTAAAGTAAGGGATGACAGATGCTAAACCAGTAAATACCTTTTTTGATAAAAGTACAAAATTAAAAAAAAGATATGTCGCCAACAAGTGGATCTAAAATAAAGGAGATGAAAGAAATCCCCTATCAGAATGGAATTGGAAGCATAATGTATGCAAGTGTTGGAACTCGTCCTGACATCACACATGTATTGGACAGCTGTTAAGAGAATCCTGAGATGCC
Organism: Mixophyes fleayi; assembly: GCF_038048845.1. Lineage (NCBI taxonomy): Eukaryota > Metazoa > Chordata > Amphibia > Anura > Limnodynastidae > Mixophyes > Mixophyes fleayi. The sequence continues at coordinate 194,150,115 of NC_134405.1, forward strand.
TAAAAGATACAAGTTCACTAACATTCAAGTTCTCAAAATTCAAATCTGCAAAACTAAATATTTTCTGCTATGCATATTGGGGAGTAGATAAAGATGATTGTCATTTATTTACTGGTTTCCTGTTTGGATTATCAAGCGCAGTTGGGATAAGTGGGAAGCAGCCTACAGTTGCTCTTGTAAAGTATATAACTTTGACAAAAGCTGTTAAAGAAGCCCTGGATTAAAGAGACTTTGTGTGAACTACATCTTTTAAGTAGAGCTGAGGCCGTCGACATAAATGTGACAAGAAAGGTGCTAAGGATTTGTCAGCAAGTACCAAACATCTAAGTATATTCCCATTACAAAGCGCTACACTCTGTCTCTAGTGAAGGAGAAGGAGAAGTAAGTTGCCGCCGGGTCCTGCCTGTATGCCTATTGTGCATGCTCAGAGGCCTTTTCTCCTTCCTTTGTGTACTGTATGTGTAATGGAGCTGCACAGATGTGCGGTACATAAAGTCTGTGAGACAATAACCTGTTTCCACAATATTGCTTATCCTGTTAAATAAGCAAATTTTCCTGGTAAGCTTACAACATGTGGGCTAACCTCCTTACTCACATCTGCTGACACCTATTACAATCCAATAGGCATCTGCCAATATTGCTGACTCTCACTAGTCTCCACTTGCCACTGCTTAGAAATGTTAAAGTCTTTATTTTTATTTTTGCTGCAATACTTGAATGCTTTTATTCCCCCCTTAGACTCTTTACCAGACTTCTGGATGCTTCATTTTATGTATTTATATCTCAGTCTTTCGTCATTTAAGTTCAATAACAGTTTTTCCCTCCTAATATTATGATGTCTGCACACTTTGTAATATTTCTTATTCTCTTTCATTCTCCCTTTCCAGTCAGGAATTTCTTCTTCTATCCACTTCTAACATATATTTAAGTAACTTTATTTAATTTCATTCAATCTATTCCCCTCTCTTTTTACTATTTTACTTACTTTTTTTTATTTTATATATATATATATATATAAATATATACTTATGTTGTTTTTATTTGTAAAAGCTTAAACTACCCCATTTCTCTACTATCTATTATATCCTTTCAGCAATAATGTTTCACCCTTTCTTTTCTCACTTTCACTCTTAACTGTTTTTTCTTTCAAACTGTCAAAACGCTCCTCACATGAGCCTTGATTCATTGGCTCAGTGGGTGATGTGTTCTCTTGTGCCTGATTGGTACACACTTTATTTCCCTTCATTTCCTTTTCCTCTCTCCGATTGTGAGACAGGGAAAGCATGTCAATATCATGCTGCACTGCAGCACGTGCTTAAAAACTTTTCTCCATCAGAATTATAGGGCCCAGAGACAAAAAGGTATATATTTTTGCTTTAGAAGCATATTTTCCTTTTGAAGTTATATCACAAAGCAAACTTTGGGATGATGGTGCCTATATTATTGGTGCCACATGTTTATGTAAAATGGTATGAAATTAATGTGATGTAGAATAAATGTAATACCAAACTTACAACAAAAGTGTGACCCTCTCAAGTTTTGTCTGCCCACTACCAGCCCTATACCGACTACTCCCACCATAAAAAATTGTGCACGTGGAATGCAATCACAAAATTATTTTAATAGATAAAGCACATCTACAAATAATGTACATTGTTTTTCCAATTTCAAAATTAAACCTATTTCACCCTTATGGCTTAAACATAATAATCCACATCTGAAATCAGATATAAATCAATAACAAAATAAAAAAATATTCAAAGCACATGTACATGCTGTCTACTTGTTTTATATGTATATATGTTATCTGTTCACAGTTCATATATATTATCAGATAGATTTACTAGCTTCCAATTTATTGCGCAATTCCAATGTCTCCCAGAATATGAAAGAGAACAAACACAAAAGAAAAAAACATTAATGGCACAGTATGTCTAATGTAGATCACAATGTAGAAGCAACTACACCAAAGTATGCACATGTATGGTTCCAAGGAAAATTCCCACACCACCGTTTTTCTATACAAAAGTGAGGATGAAATGTGAAATAAACCTCAACTTCAGGATGTTATAGAAGGCTTTCAAATTTTAAAATAAGCTAAAATAGGTTAAAAAATAGGGGTCTCCTATTTACAAATTTGTGGTGAAGTATTTTGATATAGTTCTTGCTCCAAAGATTAGAATACCATTCTTGCACTTCAATGTGTACTCACTAACGAAGTGCCTCATCACTTGATGTAGAACCCTTATCACAGTTTTATAGGTGAGCTGTTCAAATGTCCAATTCCACTATTCCACTATATGCTGAGAGCAAGCTTATTTTCCGTGGCTTGTATCCAGAAATTGTGAAGCTCATAATGTAGCACATAATGATCTATCACATCTTCTTACATGTTTCATTGTATAGATGCTGGCTTCCGTCGGCCAGCAAACATCATTCAATTCTAATTAACTAAACAATCAGGATTCAAGATGCCCACTGATCAGTGGGAGCTAAGCACTTAATGTGAAATTATAGAGCATGCTGCTAACTGGTTAGAGGAAGAGAGTTACAAAATAAGGACATGCAATCTAAGACTATGCATTGTAAATTTCAGTAAGTTGGCTTAAATAATTCTATGGGAGGGTAAAGAGAACAAAAAAATGTGAATCCTGGGAAAACATAAAATCAGGGTATGAATGTATTACTAAGAGTAGTAGGGCAATTGAAGATGGGTACAGGAATTGTTAGAACACACATATAAGATAATTTGTTAACTGATAAGGCAACAATAATGGTGCTTCAAATTGGCTGTTTTATCACTGTTTGTAGCAGGCATTGTCACATAATGTACTAGTGAAAGCTGTTCAGTGCAAATTTTGACATAAATATATTTATTTCTAACTCTCTTGGGTAAATCATATAGGAAAGCATTATTATGGGGTTCGTATGTCTTTAAGAGTTGTAGAACTGGATTTATGGAAAGACCCTTATAGGCCTAGTTATAGTGCAGCAGAGTATTAAAGGGTGACAAAGTAAACCTTAAACTCATGCCAAATATGTACTTTAATCCCTTTTTTTTATAGCTGGTATTGAGTGTGGACGTGTGGATGTGTTAGTGCAAATATGTCCACAACACAAAAATTATTGATAATTTTTAATTGGAATTTTAATACTGCAAGAATATATTTATTTATACATTTATTTTCTTTATTTTATGCAGATGGAACATTGTAGAAGTTCAATAAAATCTGCTATTATCGGGGAACGGGGTGGGGACGATATAGTAAAAGAGCCTAGGTGTAAAATATGAATCTTTGCATGTGAACTGTACAAGTGGTTAAAATAAATCCAGTTTTAGGGCAGATTATTATCTAAATAGTATTCTGAACATGATGGGCCAGAGAGTCATTAAGGAAAGCAAAAAGGGAGTAATTGTTCTCCTGGACAAACCATGTTACAATGCAAGGGGTGCAAATTAGTTTATTATTTTGCACATAAGTTAAATACTGGCTTTTTTTTTCATGTAGCACACAAATAGTTGATAGCTTTAATTTTACACTGAAAGTTGATCTAGGACATGCCCTATCCTAACTATAAATCTGTCTCCACATTTTAAATTTACCTCCCCCTCCAATGCAACATGGTTTTACCCAGGTGCAAAGCTACTCCTTTTTTATGCTTTGCTCTTCTTCATGATGAAGCCCGATGAGTACAGTTCTGGTAAAAAGGAGCTATGCGAATCACCTCTATATTTGGCAGTGTATTACACTAGACACTAGAATGGGTATAATACACTAGAATTAGTATAATATGCATTTCTGCTTCTCATAAAACATGCCTAAAAATGCTATAACCATCTATGATGTCCAGAGCAACTAATGAGATGTACTCTTATAAAATACTATACAATTGTGCATTGAATTGTAATTATTTTAGACAGTGCACTAAATTTGCAACTAGCGCTTATAACTAGAACCTTATTTTATTTTAAGCTTGTCAAGTTTTGGAAAACGTAACATACAATATTGTTATATTGCTTCTCTTGCCTTTTACCTGCATTTCAATAGAATAATAAGTTATGATCACATATATTATGAATCACTTTGACAACTGTTTAGTGAACCAAACTAGGTTTAACAATTACTGGACACAATAATATTGTGTTAATATGATTTCTGGCTAAACTGAGTAATAAAGTTACACAGAGGAATATGTAAGTGAAGGCTAAGGCATATTTCAGCCAAATAAGGAAAGCAAAATTGCCTATAAACATGACAAGAAAATTTAGATTGAGAATTTATGTTAATCCAGAGTCATGCAGATGGGGTATTAATCAAGATAAATGTAAAATATTGTAATTGTACAGCATCTTAGACCTAGACAGGAACATCAAATGACATGTTCACTCAAATTCATTTACATGTATGAATTCCTTTACAACAGCAATTCTTTTCTAGAAGATAAATAATTGGGAAAACAGTCAAATTTAGAATTTATGCGCATATAAAATTTGCACAATCCTGATTTGTGTATATTATTCACCAAAGCACATGTCATAGCTGTTAGACATACTGTATATGTTGTGTTCTTCACAAAATAAAAATATTTTCTGTGCTTCATATAAAAAAAATGTATAAATAGAGATGAATGAAATTGTCAAAACTGTTCTACAGAATTTTTGCCTCACACCGCACATGACTGCGAAACTTCCCACATTTACTGCCAAGATAAACCAGCTTCATCATAGCTAGGTAAACGGTAGGGAACCTCAGTAAAAGAAATAACATTAGAAATGTCCCTTTTGCCTGAATAAGGTCAAAAACTTGGGAAAGTAAACAAGTAAAGCTGTTATTGACTTTAAAGCTCAAGAATATATAAATATGTTCATAATAATAATAATAATAATAATAATAAAAATGATGATAATAACAGTAGACACTAGCAACAAACAACAACAGTGCCAATTTAAGAATACTGATGTACTAAACTAACCCTCATTATGAAAATTTTATCTAAATGTGTTTCAATAAGTCTGAATAACCTTCCAACTGTTATAGGTTATATAAATGCATACAACGAGGTTTAAAGAAGTTTATCTTTAAGTAATGTTTTAATTGCTCCTCTAAAACTATAATAGAAATGGGGGTATTGTAAAAGCCAGATATAGATACATACCTATGTTGTTGTGGCTGGTGCTTTATTTAAAATGTTAGACAGGATTCAGTTTATTTTCAGACTTGTTTTGAAGATCAGAGGAACATGTATAGGATTTTAATGGCTATGGGATGTGAAGATCGACAGATTAAGATGCCAGAGTTCTGGTAGATAAACTTGCTCAGGAGCAATCGAAACTTCCTACAGTTGATCATTTCTTATATGAATCAAAATATAAAAAAGTATTGGATGTTCTTTGCCATATGGTAATTGCTAAATGAACACGATGATCTAAAGATAAAAATGAGACATTCATTATTTTTCTCTTGTCTCATGTGGATGTGCAAAGATGCAAATAATGTTCTATTAAAAAAAATCTATTGTTTCCACATAAATTAGTACAATTACCTGTCCTGTACAATATGCAAAACACCATTGGAGCTCATGTAGATTTGAACGCATTTGCCCCCGAACATTTAGCAGGAAAAAATGCACACCTGAAAAAGTACATGTACATGTAATTGCATATGTTTGCTCATCTCAGCAATGCATCCAGCTCCTCAACACTTGGATATGCACCAGGTTTATGTTAGGAGCAACAAGTGTAATGCAGAGAAAGATTAAAGATAGAATAGTGATGTGTACACAATGTAATAATGTAAAGAAGTGTCATATTAACAAGAGAGAATAGTTTCACCCTTGTATTATTACTATATGCAATAAGAAAATTCACCATATAAAATATATTTAAATACAAACAAGAAAACCAAATTAGAGATGAGCGGTTTGGATTCGGAGAAATCCGACAGATCCGAATTTTAGGGATCCGAGTGGAAAAGGAACGCAACACACGCGCAAAATTCAGATCAGAAAATGAGGCAAAACGTAATTTATGGCAAAATGTTGGGTAGCGAGTTTTGGATTGATATCTTCTATATATAGTCCTCCTCACTGTTCTCGTCTTCCATTTTAGCATGAGGATAGGATGTAGGTTGCATTTCTGTACTAAGAAAAGCACCTGGAGGTGGTTGAACAGGGTGAAAGTGAATATTTATATTGCAATAGCTGTGATTTTGCTGCAGTTTATTTAGAGATCAGTCTGCTATAATTGTGTACTGACAGCAAGGAATTATAGAGTGGCAGATAGAAGAGTCTGCCTCTGAAAGCTACAGAGCCAAATGGTAGAAGGTAAGTTTGGTGGATGGGCTCTTACTGTGGTAAAGGAGGAGGCTGGCTATTAGTTTATTGGTGACAGGGTGATAATCATTTAAAAGTAAGTGGAAAATATTAATTTACAAAATCTTCTTTGTTGTTTATGTAAAATGTAGTCTCTTTCACTTTTTGACAAGGAATAAATAATTTTATTGGAGTTTATATCTATTTAGTGTAATGTTTTAATATCCATCTTCTATTTTATGCTTCTACTTGTAAAAAGATTCTGATTAAATCATGTTGGAGGGCAGAAGTAACAAGGAATGTGTGTATGTTCTAAAAAAAAATGATTGAAAATGGTTGAGAAAAGAAATATTGTAACAAAGTATAAGAATTTACAAAAATCACTATAGTTAATTTCATACTAAATATATTCTGGTTGCAGTTTTCAGTTTATCCAGTAATGTATGCAATCTATCTTAGAGGAGACATGTAAGAAGATCATCTTAATTTTTATTAAAAAAAACAGAGCCCTCAACAGATTTAGATGAATTTTTGTACAACTCTTCATGAAAGGCAAACATCTGTACAATACACACTATATATATTTTCTTCCTTTCTGGGTTACATCTGCATCAGTGTACATACATTTAAAGGATATGTTTTAGGAAACATCTGGGACTTCTACCATCCCCAGGCTGCAATTTGCGAACTCTGATTATGTTTTATGAAGGTTATCTATATTGAGTGACGCTAATCATATCTTATACATCAGTTCTCATATTGTAGCCTCATCGTAGATTGAAGTCAACATTCTTCTATAGGAACTTCAATAAAGAATATTCCAGTACTTGGTTTTTCTATCATATCACCAAGACTTTTCTTGACAAAAAAATAGTGTTTAGTGTCTTTAAAGAATATAGTTTACATAACTCAACATATTGTTTTTTATTTTGTTGATATTTGTATTGAGCTTTGTAATTATTAATTCATCATCAAGCTTTTCTATTTGAACAACTACATAAATATATATTATATCATGTGGCTTTGCTTCATGTTTTACTTGGAATACACTATGGAGTGGGTTATAATTTAAACACATTCTTCTGCATTAATTTTAACTTTTCATCCTATTTAAGACATGTTTTTCTACAGCTGCAGATAAAGAGGTTCCTCATAACCTTAAGACCTTGCCTGCATTTGACAAAAATATTCCTGTTGGCATGTAATCCTTCATACAAGATTACACAGGAAAATGAAGACGTCAATCTCATTGTGGCTCATGGCAAAGACAATTAGCCCATTTACTAAGAAATGGTGGAAGAGGAATTTACAGCACAGCATGGTGTCTATGTAAAGTCACAAAACATATCATTTGTCAATATCATTTTCTTCTTAATGACTTCTTACAAACCTTTATCAGCCTGAGGCAGACATAGTAGTTACAGTAATTACGTGTCCTCCTGGTGTCAAGAAGCTTCCCCCTTTCCACACTATATTTTTTAATTAAAATTTCATCCTACTACAATTACTGATTTTTGTCTTACCTTGATAAATAGTGATTACAAGTTATTATGGTTATATATATATATATATATATATATATATATATATATACATATATATATACACATACATACATTATATATATATATATATATATTACACATACATATATACATATATATATATATATATATATATATATATACATACATATACACATACATATATATATATATATATATATATATATACATACATATACATATATATATATATATACATACATATACATATACATATATGTTTGTGCGTCATTGTCACAGATATTTGGTGGCGAGAAGAGGGATAGCCCCAGGTGACTTTTCGGGCACCAGTCGGGAGAGCTGATTTATTCAGGAGAGGAATAATTGCAGCCAGGAGAATAAACAGGATGTCTAAGTACAGTAAGATGTCCAAGGCGGACCTCGAGATACTGTGCCAAGCAAAGCAGTTAGAAATTCCTTACACAGCGACAAGGAGTGAAATGAAAAAGCTGCTGAAGGCCTGGAATGCGCTGTACGGGTCAGCAGATGAGGAAGCTGACAGTGACCAGGAGGAGATGGTAATGCCAACCATAGAGGTACCTGCAGTAACATCCCAGAATACAGCACCTGCTTCCAGCGTCAGTCACCCCCCCAGAGTGACCCAGTGGCGAATGTTTAACAGCGTGATGAGGGTAACTTTTCTGTACTAATGCAGCAGCTGGGGTCCCTGGGAGACAAAACAACTGAGGTGGTTTCTTTTCATCAAGTTGTGGGGCAATCAGTGGTCATCGCCTCCTGCAGCGGGCCGTGAACAGTCATCTGCTGCACCCAGATTGGGCTCTCTCCACTTTATCAATATCTCCAAAAGTGTCATTAAATTTGGTAACATTTGCAGGTGTTCAAAATGTCTTGTAGCCCCCCTGACTTAGCCAAACAGGAGTGGGTAAAGTATCTGGTTCCCACACTACAAAGTCGTGCAGTGGAAGCTTATCGCGGAGTGGCTCCATAGGACTGTACGGACTACGACATGGTAAATGAGCCCTCCTTAAGCGCTATGTTATTACCCCGGAGATTTGTCTAAAAGCACCCATTTCAGCCATGAGGCTGAACCATAATGGTGCAGCCAACCATTTGCACAGTTGACAATAAGATGGATTAATGGATCTGAAGCCAAGTCCTGGGAGGAATTAGTGGACTTAATTTGAAGAGAGCAATTTCATTGCCAGTGCGCACCAACGGGGAAAAACTGGGTATTGGACCGTAGCCCGGCAAACCTGGAAAAAGCAGCCCAGTTGACGGATCATTATGTGGCAGTGAGGCCATACTGGCAGATGCGCCAGGTTAACAGCCATCCCAAAGGACTCTACAATCAGGGGGACACCCCTCTTCATCTCAGCCCCAAAAGCAAGTACCTAACCATTTGTGTACCATTCGCCACCACCCCATTCTTTCCCTGGGACTTATCAGAGACCACCGGAGCCCATGCTGGAGAAGAAGTGTTACAACTGCGGGAAAGGATGGGCTGTCCCACAGGCTCAGCACCCCAGACTCATGCCCATAATCCAAGTCCTTGGGCCCAGCTGACTTGCTTAACTGGTGAAGGGGAGCCATTAGAGACTGTTTCCACCCCTGCCAGCCCAATGAAGTGTGGCGTGTCTGAAGGTGACTCAGCGGAAAGAGTCACCTGTGTGTGCAAAAGACCCCCTCGAAAGCATGTGGAGGAACCTGCAGCCTGCAGTCCAAGTGGGACCCCTACAGAGTGAAGGACTGAGAGTCTCAGGGGCATCCATAACTGTAGTGAGCCCCCATCTTATTGATCCTGCTGCAGTATTGAAGGTTTGCACTGCCAAAGTTACCGTGGCAGAAGGACTGGAGAAGGAAGCGCCTATAGCAAGGGTGTATCTGGACTGAGGAGATGGCTGAGAGTTGCGAGATGATACTGTTATGGATGGCCTCCCAACTGATGTGATCTTGGGCAACGATGTTGGGGGTGAAATTGTGACCGCATTTCTCAACTCTATTACCTGGAGCCAAGCTGCTAAATTACAGTCTTCAGGATCTACACCTGCACAACCCAGCCCAGAGGAAAAGACCACAGCTGCTAGACAACAGCCATCACCAGCAACCACAGCTTTAGCCAGTCCAAAGGAAAAGACCACACCTGCTATTTCTATGCGAAACAGCCAGCTCATTACCGCTGGAAAAACTACGTCCCCTAGCAACACAGAGGATGTTGTCTCTTGCCAACCTGTTCTTGTGGGAGTGCCCGGTGATGCTCCTTTCCCTAGCAGTATGCCAGCTCCAGCAGTGAGTATAGGAGACCACAGTGACTCCCCCTTTGATGGACCCCACTTTGACTGACCCTAGTAACCCCAACCTAGACCCCCTTGCAGCGTATACTGATTTAGACGATAGTAATGTGAGAGTTTGCAAAATAAAAAGGATATATGCATATAAGTAATCTTTATGTTATATCTTTAAAAGAAATTAGTAGATATTGTACTCAGAATTAGAAAAGATAAAGATTGAAGTTTTGAAAAATGTTGCAAAAGATGTTCTCAGAGAATATGGACAAGCCAAGGACGCACAGGTGAAAGTTTTATGAAAAGTAACATTTAGACTGGTGGGAAAATGCATGAGAAGATAAAAACAAAAGAAAGATTTGTTTAAAACTTACAAATTGCAGAATACGCATAATGTATCATTAGCTTATTGTATTCATAATTTACTGTTTTCTAATTGGTTGTTACGCTTCTATGCCTGTAAAACGTCTAATTGGTTGTTACACTGCTATACCCCTAAAAACTATTATGTATAATTATATGATTTATTTCTAGAGTAAAGCAGTTTCAGTTTGGAAACCAGACACTTGTGTGGTCTCTTATTCTGTGCTCCGATCAATCGTTACTATAGGTAAAGAACCCCAACAGTAAGGGCTGCTGGGAAGAGTTCAGGGCAGCTCAGCTCTCTGATTTCTCACTGGAAGGCATGAGGCGCCAGGCTGGCGGAAGCCTTTCAGAGCTGGAGGTGAAGAGTGTGAACTGGTGTAAAAGGGTTGTTGTACCGTGTAGCTAGGAAAGTATATGGGGATAGACCAGTCCGGGAACAAGCTCAACTGGTGGTACCAAGGGGCTTTCGCGCGCAACTGATGTTACCCACGAAATCCCTATGGCGGGACACCAGGGAGGAGATCGAACACTGAAGCGCCTGACTGTTACAGCTCACGCCCCAGGTATCAACTCCTAGAACCACTTCAGAGGTCTTCACCTATAGCAGCCATCTTTCCCATAGAGCTAGACATGCTCACAGGTACTCGGATACCCCCAGGTCTTGTTCTCTAGTAGTAGGAGCTGATAACCTGAGATCGTAGCGCAGGTATTACAAAGAATAGGAATCAGGTATCCAGGCAAAGGTTTCAGGGTCATGAGCAAATCAGCGAAGTCAGTATTCAAGCCAGGGGTCAGGGTCATAGGCGAATCAGCAGCGTCAATATCCAAGCAAGGGGTCAGGATCACAGGCAAATCATCAATGTCAAAGTTCAGGCCAGGGGTCAGCAACTGTAGCACAGAAGACAGCAAGTACAACAACAGCAGGAGAAGTATGCTAGCAAGCAGGGACTACAACCGGCACTGAGGCCCAGTCCTCACTGCCTTAAATACTTTGATGGACAAATCGGAAAGTAAGTGGGCAGGGCTGATAATCAGCCTCAGGAGGCTGCTAATTAATTACTAGCTTAGAACAAGCATAGGTCATATCACAAACCAGGAACATGCATGAAAATATAAATGACAGAATAGAATCATGCGAGAGCTCCCCCTGGAGTTGGAGGATGTCCCTACACCCTCCTACTCTATGCCACAAAGATAACAGTGCATTGTAACTAATGCACGTGTTCGGCTGCTACGTCAGCCTAGGATGCGTCGTACTGCCGCGGCTCGTGACACTGACACAGATCTTTTTCTGGCCGGGAATGTTGGATGATGTCCTACTGTAAGTCCTATGATGTGTGTCAGCATCTTGGGCTCCCCAGTGCTCGTGCTCCCCTCTGGTCCTTGCCAATAGTTGGGGAAACTTTTCAGTGAGTGGCAGTAGACATAGTATGTCCACTGCCTGTGCCCAGTAGATCGGGTAAGAGAACATCCTCACCGTGGTGGACTACGCGTCCCGGTATCCAGAGGCTGTAGCTCTGTTCTCCATAACTACGGAACAGGTAGCGGACGCACTGCTAGGAGTATTTAGCAGAGTAACATTCCCTAGAGAGATCCTAACTGATCAAGGGACACAGTTCATGAGTGAACTGGTCAAGTGAGGAGTGCGGCAACTTCGTACTGCCCCCTACCATCTCCAGACTAGCGGGCTGTGCGAGCTGTTCAATGGCACTCTGAAGCACATGCTACGGGTATTTGTAACTTCGGAGGGGTGGGACTGGGTACGCTACCTGCCGCACCTTCTGTTTGCTTATTGGGAGGTGCCGTAGCAGTCTACCGGTTTCTCCCCCATTGAACTACTATATGGCCACACCATCTGTGGACCGCTTCACCTGTTTTGGGAGTCTTGGGAAGGGGAGCTACCCACCCAGGATGTCTCTGTGGTGAAGTATGTGTTGAAGCTCAGAGATCGGTTAGAGAATCTCATGGGGCTCGCGCAGGGTAACCTAGCATAAGAGCAGGCAAAACAGAAGGCTTACTATGATCAGGGTGTTAGTGCCAGAGTGTTTGAGGTAGAGCAGAAGGTCCTTGTTCTGATGCCCACGCGCCAGAACAAGCTCCAGGCTGCCTGGACTGGACCGTACATGGTCTCAAAATGCCTGAGTGACATCACCTACGTGGTGTCATTTGATAAGCAACAGTAGGCGGCAGTGGACCTACCACATAAATATGTTGAAGGCATACCATGATCGTGTGGAGGCTGTAGCAGCGGTTTGCTACTTTCCAACTGGGGAACCAGGAAGTGACCCACTACCTGACCTCCTCGCGGATGCCAGAGGTAAAGGTGGTGTAGAGGAAGTGGGCTGGGATGAGCAGTTGAGTGCCCGCAAGAGGGAGCAGCTTGAGGCAGTGCTGTGGCTGCTTGCGACTCAGTTTAGTAGGAAGCCCGGTCAGACTTCCTTGGTGATGCATCATATAAACACTGGTGAGCATAGGCCAGTTAGGCAAACCGTTTATCGGGTCTCACCAGAGGCCAAGGAAAATAAATACAAGGAAGTACAGGAGATGCTTGAGCTAGGGGTTATCCAACCATCGGATAGTCCATGTGCAACCTCGGTTGCATTGGTTCCCATGAAGGACAAGACAACACGGTTTTGCGTAGGCTACTGCTGGTTGAACGAGGTGACCGTGTCTGATGCCTATCCCCTGCCCTGAATTGACACTCTGTTAGACGAGTTAGCTGGAGCAAAGTATATTTCCACCTTTGACTTGAGCAAGGGGTATTGGCAGATAACGCTGACCCCCGAGACTCATGAACGGTCAGCATTCATCACCCAATTTGGCCTGTTCGAGTTTAAGTCCATGCCATTTGGGATGAAGAATGCACCAGCAACCTTCCAGCGTGTGTTTGATACCTACTGGAAGAGTGTAAAGGCTTTGCTCAGGCCTCCTTGGTTGACATTGCCATTTTCAGTAAATCCTGGGAGGATCATTGGAAACATGTAGGGTAAGTGTTGAAGAAAATTCATAGGGCAGGACTGACCATCAGAGCAGACAAGTGTCATGGGGATGTCACCTCTGACACGAGGATGTCAGAGGTGCAGTACCTGGGTCATCGTGTGGGGGGTGATAGGGTTAAGCCAGAACCAGCTAAGGTAGAGGCCATCCGAGACTGGCCCCGGCCCACAATCCAAAGACAAGTACCGGGTTTCTTAGGGACCTCAGGGTACTACAGACATTTCGTCCCACACTTTGGCACTGTAGCAAAGCCCCTGACAGATCTCACTAAGAAAAAAACTCCCCAAAGTAGTTGACTGGACATCCACTTGTGAGCATTTCAGTCAGGAAGCCCTGGTTCGTGCTCCAATACTGTTGGCGCCCAATTATGACAAGGACTTTATTGTGCAAACTGGCGCATCACAGCATGGGTTGGGAGCAGTACTTAGCCAGGTGGGGCCAGGTGGGCAGGAGCACTCTGTGACCTATTTGAGCATAAAACTGCTTAACCTGGAGGTGGTGTATGCCACAATTGAGAAGGAATGTTTGGCCATTGTTTGGGCAGTGAAAAACTTCAACCTTATTTGTATGGATGACATTTTACTGTGGTTATAACAAATATATACAAATGCGCTCAAAAACAAGCTGTGTGACACACCTGCAGCAGTAGAGGAACCAAGGAGTCCCTCCTTGTAAAACAGTATAAATAAATAAGTACCAACTGCGCTCGCAAGGTGATGATAGAACAGAAAGTAAAGGAAATATTAAACCAATAATGGAAGATATAAAGACATGCAAACAAATGCTGAATAGCAGTTAGTCATGTAATGACTTAAGGTGGTGTATCAATGTATATTGTAATAAAGAATGAGACTGATCACAATCTACATGAAGTTGATTACAATAATCCTTTGTATAGTAAGTCACATGAATGTCAAGTCTCTATAAAACACTGGTGGGAGTGAAGAAAAATAGCGATGGAATATACATCAATGGAAGGTTATTCTAGACGACCTAGGTGTGTCCACATTTGCCAGGATAACCTCAAAGAGAAAAAAAAGGGGGGGAGGGTAGGGAGGGAATACGGGGGGAAGAGAAGGGGATTATTGTAATCAACTTCATGTAGATTGTGATCAGTATCATTCTTAATTACAATATACATTGATACACCACCTTAAGTCATTACATGACTAACTGCTATTCAGCATTTGTTTGCATGTCTTTATATCTTCCATTATTGGTTTAATATTTCCTTTACTTTCTGTTCTATCATCACCTTGCGAGCGCAGTTGGTACTTATTTATTTTACTGTGGTGACTGATCATAATCCTTTAAAGTGGCTTTAACACACCTCAAGGGAAAATGGCAGATTGTTGCACTGGAGCCTTGCACTTCAAATTTATGACTATCACATAATTCAAAAGCAAGTAAAGGCTCACAGCCGGATCCCCTGTATCACCTCCAGTAATCCTAAGAGACTGCGGAACCAGGAACCAAATTGTGGAGACATGGCACACTGGTTGCCCACAGGGACAAGGGAGGGAGGAGTGTGACTGGATCACTTATAAATAATTTATGGTATAAATTTATTTAAAGGAAATAGCGCAGGGCGCTTATTTATATAATTGCAAATGTACTTACTTTTGATATTGTATGTATTTTGGTAAAGGAAATATCTTTATTTCTGAGACCAGGGGAGGGAATTCGGTTTTGTTTTAACTTTGCTAGAGGAAATGCATTATTTCTAACGTACATTCCTGATGCAAAAAGCATTTGTTGAGGAAGTCTTTTTTGTATTTCGGTTTGTGGAAATGACTTGTTTGGGGTTTTGCTAATTTTCTTTGGGAATGTGCATTCTGCAACTGTCTGAAGAAAGGACCCATGTCAATCTCGTGTTA
Source organism: Mixophyes fleayi (assembly GCF_038048845.1). NCBI lineage: Eukaryota > Metazoa > Chordata > Amphibia > Anura > Limnodynastidae > Mixophyes > Mixophyes fleayi. The sequence continues at coordinate 194,165,475 of NC_134405.1, forward strand.
ATTAGACCTTTTGATGTGTGAGGGTATAGCACCTGAAGCACAGGAAGCTTTAATTAGACTTGCTATTAGATTTCCTGTGTCTAGAACAGGATGCAGGAAATCACAGCAAGTTTTAGGATATCACAGATTAGTGTAAATTTTGTTAGCTTTGCATTGCATGTAAATCCATGTTTTGGTAAACATATTGCACCCTGATTCTAAAAATAGCTCAGACCTCAGGGGGCTGGCTTACCCTGTGAGGCTGTATCCAACCGTATAGAAAAGCATTGTTTTGTATTGGAAATTGTTCTTCTTGTTTCATCTCACCTGATCACTGGTACCGTCACATAGTATAAGAGCAAATAAACATCACTTGTATCAAAGACCTACTTGAAAACTTCTCTATGCTGATTCCTGTGACCTACAGATTAGACCCAACTCTAATCCGTACCCGGTTGTTCTGAGATTTGAACCCAGCTTTCCGATACCACCGCTCTGCCCGCTACCCAGCAGCTCTGGCCAGTGTGATAGGCCAGGGGTGATCCATCCACAGCAACCCTGATCCATAGGAAGAGGTCAGGGGTACTAGTTCAAGTGCACCAGTAACGGGGTGTGCTAGCAGCATTAGATAGCTGGAAGAAACTCGGTTCTGGATGCTGGTAAGGAGTCCAGTAGTGGCACCATTTGTACGCCCCTCCCATTGCGGTTAGAAGGTGCATTTGGGATACCAAAAGGGAACGGTGGCAAAGTAAGCCCAGACGGTTCCCAGGAACAACAGACAGGGTGGCATAGGCAGTCTATCCTGTCACAGTCATGTTAAATTTTTATTTCACAGTTGGGTGGCAATAATCTTGATATATTCAGGATAGCTTATGGAATAGTTATTTCAGATTACATTTTCAGCATGAATTTTATGCTATGTAAATTGCTGTACGTTATATGTGTTATAGTTGGGGCTATTAGCTTCTTTACTTGGGTAAGTTTCAATTGAGCTCACTTAACATTACATAAATTAAAATACTCATTTGTAAATTAGGAATTACAATTCCAATGTCATAATGTTTCAAGCCTTGGGAATATTGTATGAAAAAACAAGGGATCAGAGAATTAATGTGACAGATTTTGTAAAATCTATACTGATTTTAGGGTAAAAAGCCACTTGTGGTTTGTGGATCTAATTTTGGAAGCATTGTTTTCAGACACAGAAGACCCAGTTTATACTATTATTATAATTATGACTATTGTTTATTTATATGGTGCCACAGGGTTTCCGGTGTACAAAATACAAAATATAAATACAATTAAAGCAGTAGCCCATACTGGGTACAACAGTACAGAATAAAACGAGTGTGCAATGTTAATGTGAACTAGCACATTAACATTGTTATTATTACCAAGCCAGAAGCTGAAGTCGGTAATCCCAACACCTAGGCAAGGATTGTGTGTGTCACAGGCACTAGGAGTCTTGCCCAGGAATTCACTAGATGACTGGGCTTACCAGAGTAGTGAAGCTCACACAACGGTCCTCTGGTAGCGGGGTGACTAGCGGAACAAATATCACAGCAGATGGAGAGAGAATGCCAATAAATAATAGGAAAGTCAGTGACTTGCAGCAATCTTTGGTCAATGAATCAGCGACTAGCTGATATAATGGAAAGGCAGATTTGAACACGGAGATCAGGATGGACGTGAGTAGATGCAGGGAGGTAGCAGGGAAGTCAGTGGTCTGCGTATAGCAATTTGTACCACTGTTTATGGTGAGAAAACTTGTCCAGGTGCAGGTAGGTATGGGGAAGTCAGTGGTCTGCGTATAGCAAGTTGTACCACTGCTTAATAGGTGAGGATGTGTACAAGTGTTGATGAGTGGAAGCATACAAAGATAATAGGATGCAGACACTGAGAGTACAGAGGAACTTGATCCCAATAGGTATGCAGCGTATCCAACAAAGTCTATATAACGGTATGTGTGGCGCTGCTTGGTAGAGACTTGCTCAGCACAGATATGCAGGCCAATAATGGATAGTCAATCACAATTATGCATATAACGACTGAGTAGTATGGTTAATTCCAAACAGGTATGCAGGGTAACAATAACAGTCTATGGCGGGTATGGATACCGCTGCTGAGCGTGGAAACTTGTCGTAGCGGATATGCAGAGTAAACGTAGAAAGTCAATAACAGATAGGCATACCGCTATTCAGTAGAACAGTCTGTCCACAGGGAGATGCAGGAACTGCAGAGACGCTGGACGGCAAAGACGAGTGTAGGAACCACAGGTGAGTAGATCCGGTAATCAGAGTCCAGCTGAGGACACAGGCAGGAAACAGAAGACTGTAGCAGGTATGGAAACCAGCAATGAGTAGCACAGGGAATCCACAGGAACTAAAGACACTAGTAGTACACAGGAGATAGTAGCGGGTATGGAAACCAGCGATGAGTAGATCAGGAATCAGCAGGAAACTGAACACACTAGTAGAACACAGAGGACACCTTCAGAGACTCACAGGGAATGAGACTCCAAGATCAGGCAATGAGGTAATGCACACAGGTGCCTTAAATAGGGAGTTGCCTGATCAACCAATTTGGATTAAAAGCAACAGTCACAAGAGTTCTTGGGAGCTGCGCATGCGCAGACCATCAGGATGGCGGACGGCCGCGGTTCAGGATAGGTGCCGACAGGAAGGCTATGGAGCCACGCACCAGCGCAGAGGCACTCACGGTCCGGTGAGTGACAGTGTGTCTGCCATACTGCAGGACAAGTACGACCTTCTAGGCCGCTTCCTGAGGCTCCTGGCCTGATGGGCAGTGCGGATACCACCTTCAGTGTAAAGAAAAGTGTCTGTTTGACCCCTCATAGCAACAAGCTGCTTCATTAGCTGACACTGTTGTTGCAACTGTAGAAGCCACACACTTTCAATATGAAACTACTGTGGATTCACCACATAAAATTACTGTGGTTTCATTGGCTGAAGACACTAGATTTAATTGGAGGGAAGTAACAATCACCAGATGTAATTTCAGTTTTTTTCTCTCTTTTGGCTCACCACAGCCCACAGTCATTTCACATGCCCAGTAAACATTGAAAAAGTTTCAGATACACATAAAAAACCTCACTACCTAAGCATTTTAGGTGAAATATTGAAAAATAAATGGCAGTTTTCAATGGTTCAGAAACACACTCTTCTCCACCAAGGAGCTTGTCTTGGGCAGATAAACTTAATAGCTTAGGTTTGGAGAGAGTAGGATAATGGGGGATTGTAAGCTATGGTTATTGGAAGAGGAGTAGAATAGTGGGGGTGAAAACTGTGGTCATGTTAGTGGAAACAGTAAAAGAGTAGGAGAAGAAGCGGGGATAAAAAAGTCAATACTGAGCTATTCTCTAAACAATGGTATGACTTGAGTGATAAATGTGTCTCTTCTGAAGCCTTTAGATGCTTCAGGAGAAACACGGGAAATGCTGAGTAGATCCAGTAGATTGGTGATAGTAGCAATCTGCATGATCTTTTGTTGATTGGGTATGGCCCGATGTATCTTGGCTCTAACTTCTGAGAAATCATACTCACAACAATGTGCTGTGCAGAGAGTAGAGATGTTTACTGACTCCCATGTTTTGGTTTTGGCTCTGGTTTTGGATATGGATTAAGGTCGTGTTTTGATTTTGGCAAAACCACCTTCGCGTGTTTTAGTTTTGGTTTTTCTCTGTATTTTTTAGAAAATTAGCTAAAATATGCTAAAATCACATAATTCTGCTCTTTTTTTGTTCTTACATTATTATTAACCTCAATAACACAAATTTTCAGTCATTTCCAGTCAATTAAGGCCACCTCACTGGTCACAATATTAATTTCATACACTTTCGGACAAAGACTACAGCAACCTGGCTGGATGCTAAGTGACAGAGCAACAACACAAACACACGGCAGTTCATAGCACATCTAGGAAACATTGCCACACAGCAATGGCAGAAAAGAAAAGTGGTGCAAGATGGAATTGTCCATGGGCCCTCCAACTCACCCTTATGTAAGATATTGAAAAGGACATGTACATTTTAACAAAGCAAGCACTCAAGCGCCAAGGAGTGCCACTTTTGTAGTTGAAGTGCTTGTTTTGTCTGGGCTCGAACAAAACAAGCTACCAATAGCTTAACTGCCTTAAGCCCAACAGTGCTGTCAATAAGCTCTACATTATTAAACCACGTCTGCTCGTGTTGTATATTTAATCTTTATCTCCTCTCTGGATACCTCCCTCTCATCACTGAATAACTGCCAAACTTATATAGACACAGGAATGGATATTACAATTGAAGTGGCATTACATCTGCTTCAGAAAGACTGTGACACGAAACGTGGACAGCATTTAATCCAGCATCTTGGAATACGCTACATTGAACAGAGATTTAAACCAATATATATATATGCAATTGAGGAGACCATACGTAAATTAAAACGTGACCCACCAGATAAGATCCCAGATTTAAGAGAGTTTGTACATGAGAGATACACTGCGCTTCAGAAGAATAATACAGAGGCTCTGAGGCAGGTTGATAAATATGTCCAGTTTAAAGAACAGCTAAGAGACCTGATAAAACAAATGGGTGTGTCACCGGCCCCTACAGCAGAATATTTGGAAGTTAAAGGAGGAGACCGCTGTCACCCATAGCACTCCAGTAACACAGTTGGAGATGGTGAACCCAGTGAAAAACAAAGTATGTGATAACATGTACGAGAGAGAAGCAATTGAAAGGAAGAATGGAAACAAATTTCAGCACTTATAGCACAGGTAGGTAACATTGGCTCACAGTGGTAGCTGAAAGGAAGAGTGGTGCAAGATGGAATTGTCCTTGGGACCCTCCCACCCACCCTTATATTGGATATTAAAAAGGACATGCACACTTTAACAAACCAAGCACTTCAACGACAAGGAGTGTCACTTTTGTGGCTGAAGTGCTAGGTTTGTTTCCCCCCTCCCCAAAAAAAAGGTAACAATGGGCTTAAGGCAGCTAAGGTAATAGTGCTGTCAATGAACTCTACAGTGGCAAGATGTTGTTGACGTGATCTTCAGCCTCAACCTCACCCTCATCAGTTTGTACATCATCCTAACACAATATTAATTCAACCCCACAGGAAACCACCATTAGAGAAGTCACTGTAACATAAATGTCAAAAACAAAAATGTAAAAAATTGTTTTTACCTTTTTAAAGAAAAAAACACATCTTTAATAAACGTGAAACTTTACTGTAGAAAAACATAAAAGATTGCCAACATGTAAATTTACCTAAATATTAATAAGCATTCCAGCATCAGCTAGCTTCCGTCCCTCAGCTAGATCCCAGCTCCTGTAATCTACATTGTCATCATCCTCACCCTCATCAGTGTGTATATCATCATCACTCAATACTAATTAATCCCGGCTGGAGTCCACCCACCATTACAGAAGTCTCTGTACTTTGATCAAAATGCCATCCTCGTGGAATTTGTAGTTCATTTTACAAAACAGATGTTAAGATTTTTGAACAATTCTTTTAGACCAGGCCAAAAGGTTCTGCTGAATCATCTACATTATCCTTGGGTCTCTTAGAAAAGCTTTATCCAGCAGCAGACTTGTAGATAAAGTACTTTAATCGCTTTGTCAGAATCCGAGAGTTATCCATATCTTAAAGTCAGATCACTAAATTTTGGCAACTGTGCATGATCCTACGTTTAAGAGCTATGTCCTTTCTTTCCTTCCAGCTGACCCAGATCTCAAGAGATGCAATGAGCTCCTGGTCAGCAAGCTGACAGCTCAAGTGGTACATGGCACGATGACTCATCCTCCCTCAGTTTCTTTGGCAACTGCTGCTCGGAAAAAACTTAGCTTCCCCAAGACACCCAGTGGTGATGCAGATGAGTCAGCACAACATTTTGACAAAAGATTCCTTGTAAAAGAATTGCCCAAAAATCGAACTACAAATTCCACGGGGAAGACCATTACTGACATTACATCAAAGTACAGAAACTTCTGTAATGGTGGATTCCAGCAGGTATGAATTAGTATTATGTAAGGATGATGTACACACTGATGAGGGTGAGGATGATGACAATGTAGATTGCAGGTGCTGGGATCTAGCTGAGAGAAGGGAGCTAGCTGACTCTGATGCTGGTATGCTTGGTAATATTTTAGGTAGAATAGCATGTTGGCAATTTTATGTTTTTCTACAGTAAACTTTCACCTTTTTTAGAGAGGTGTTTTTTTCTTTAAAATGGTACAAGTTTTTTTTACATTTTTGTTCCCTGACTTAAAACCACTATGCACTTGACATAGGCTTTAGCACATGATGTAGAGGGATTCGTATCATCATGACTGAGACTGGAGAGTGACAAGAACAATGTGACTGGAGACTGGAAAGTGACAAGGACACTGTCACCTCTCCTTTTTCTGAGTGAGCTATGGTACAGTACAATGTGACTGCAAATTTTGAAGAACACTGACAGCCCTATTATTTCTATTACAATGACAATTTACAATGGAACTCAAGGACAAAGTTACAGCGCTAGAAATACATATAGGTGAGGCAAAATATATAGAAGGTACAAAGACCAAGGCAGAAATAAATAATCAACAATTTATTTACAAAAATATATTCGGATCCAATATAAAATAAGGAGATATAACTCCTAAATGCAAGTAAAAATGGTTCTGTTGACAGATAAGTGTAGTCAAAGGCAAGAAGACATAGATAGTCACACTAACTCTTCATAATAATAATGTCCACAGTAACAGATGTATCCGAAAGCAGAATAAGGAGGTTATAGCACTGAGGATATCCGGATATATAAGCCTTAATGTGCAGTCCAGCATAAGATATAGAGAATATAGACCAACAGTACTCACGGTCCTCTTCTATGCTGTTAATGTTGCGGCTCTCTGGAATAAATTCTCCTACAGCTATCCGCTGCTGATGATGGAAATGTCCTACAAGTGAATCCTCCTAGCGGTGTTTCACCGCAGCTCTCCTGTGATTGAATAGTTGCCAACATGTGACATTAGGCTGTGCATTCAGAAAAACTGCCCGGACAGAAACGAAGAGCAGTGTGGGATGGTTCCTCAAACAATAGGTCTGTAGTACCTAATCGGTATATATTCAGAACCAAATGGTAAAAACTGATATGTGAATAACTGGGCGACGCGTTTCGTCTCAGATATGAGACTTTTTCAAGCCAAAAAGCAATGCCTTGTAGACTAGCAACAGCACTGGGGCCTCTCCTGTTTCAGTGTGAGCTATAATAACACAGTACAGTGACTGCAGATTTTGAAGAACACTGACAGCCCTATTATTTCTATTTCAGCAATGACAATTAGCAATGGAGCAATAGACCTCTCCTGTTTCTGTGTGAGCTATAACTCAGTAGAATGTCACTGGACACTTTTAAGAAAATTGCCACCCCTCCTCTTACTGTTTTAAATATGATGCTGCCCAACTGCACTAGAGACTGGCAAGAACTGTACTACCCTTCTGTGTCTCTATGTGAAATGGCGCTGGATCGCCGGGGAGGGCGGGACTTCTAGACTTCAAAACTTGCGAAACCCGCTGATGCATCGATGACATTTTGCTTCGTTTTCACTTCCGAGGGCACGCAAAAGTACTGAGCCTGCTTGGCAAAGTTCGGTTGGGTTTGGTTCTCGGAGAACCAAGCCAGAGCATCTCTTGTAGAGAGCCATAGCTTATTGCCCAGTGAGTACACCGGGCCATCCTATTTGTACCCGAACAAGGTCTCCAATCCTCATGCAATTTGATGTGCGGTTTTGTCATTAGCAAATTGGACAGTTTACAAACTGCACATCAAATTGCATGAAAACTTGCAGTTTAGTAAAGCCACAATTTAGTAAATTTCTCCCATAGTTTTATTCGCTGTTTGTGTAGCAATAGATATATTCTGTTTTTTAGTGAAACAATAAGGATAGCTTGTACTGCTTACACTACAGGAATTTTCCTTATATGCATATGATGCACTGTATTGCAGAATAATGAGGTCATTGCATATAAGTTAATGTTAAAACCAAATGAACATTAGTTTCATGAAGAATGTTAGCTCTGATTTTTAAAAGCCCTTCATTAAATTATACAAATTAAATATTCATTATTTTTACATCATTAGTTGATATTATGCATATTTTTCTTCATTAAAATAGCCTTGGGTAGTAACTTGTTTAACAGTTATTTTAGGATTTTTGGAGAATTTTAAATTTTCAGCATAAAAATTAAGCTGGAATTTCTTCAATTATATATCATCTTGTCTTACTTTAATGTGGTGTTTGTTTGTTTTTTACCATAAGCTGCTGTTTTGCACTCTGTTAGCCAAGCCTGATAGAGGAGCATTATTTCAGTGTAATGGTCACCCTGGTTTTCACCAGCTACTACCATAAGTGCATAATTTTACTTCTATGTGGGGAGGTCAGATCTAGCCTCACTAAGCTGCAGCTGATTACATATAGGAAAGAAATGACTGTACATTTGCCATAAATTTAAAGATCAATGTGAATTAGTTTGGTCTGAGACCAGGCATGAGAAAGCGTATTCATTTGCTGAAAGGGCTAGTAAAAGACCACAAAACAGAGTATTCCTGTATGTGTTAGGGCTCTTAGTGGAAACTGTATCAATGATGAGCTATTCAGTTATTTGCGAGTTACAGACCATTGTAAATTGTGTTTAAAACCCATTTTTAGACAAACAATTGTTTCCAGCTCCCATAGCTATAGCCTGATGCAAAACATTAATATGATTAATATTATTAATAATATCACTGTGTTGAAAACTCTCCTGTTTGTAACTAGAGAGGTCTGTCCCCATGATTAACCAGGAGAGAGTTGAGACAGATCAGTGCTACATGCTGTCACCAGTGATCAAGTGCCGGAAGCGCAGTGCCTACTGTGCAAGCGTGTAGGCTGTTCTCAGCTATGTATAGATATAGCGGCATTGCACAGACCTGTAGCACTTAGTTTCTTGAGACAAATATCCTGATTCCACAAGACTGTTCACTGCATTATATATAGATCTGTATCCTGTACACAAAAACAACATTCTGGTTAAGTGACAACAGGTGGATTAACCTCCTTAATCACATCTGCTAACATCTGTTATAATCCAATAGGCATCTGCTAATACAGAAAAATTGACTGCACATGAGCAGAAAGTCTTTGTACTTTGGTCCAGTCAAATCTAGTCCTGATTGGTTTGCTCAGTACAGTCTACTCTCTGTCCCAGATTGACTACCCTAATCACATTACCCACTAGAATTGTTCCAGTATTTGAATTTATGGCAGAGGTGAAAACTGCTTTTGGCTCTGTATAAAGAGCACGTTATTATATTGTGTACATCATCACTAACTCTTAAGGGCAGATTCAATTGGCTGCGTTACTGTAAAAAGTAAAGTGGCCTGTGCACTATTACCGTTATTACAATAATAGTGCGCTTAATTACTGTTATAACGGTAATTTCAATGCCAGCTTTTTCCTTCACGGCTCAATGAGCCACAAGCAGAAAGCCAGGTTACATTTACCATAATAACGGTAATACATTTAATGCGGCTCTACTCTGGGGGGGATTGAATTCCCCCCTTAGTGACATGTAACAGTTATTTTTAAGATGTACTACTGAACAATAAAAATTACTTTTCTTAAAAACCCTTTTACTCTTTTCCTGTAGGATGCCTATATCTGCTGAATTTCTGTGAGCTACTCTAATCTGTCCTCCAGCTATTCTCTATTGAATGTAGCACCTTGAGTCAACACTTGATGATATCCTGCAATCCTTATCCTAAGTAGGCAAGCAGGGGGGACCAGCTAAAATCACCAGCACAGTGCTGTAACAGATACATGCAACACCCAGAAGTAAACGGTTCCAGGTGCTGGTGATAACAGCTATTACTCTCCTACAAATGGCGCACAGTTGACACAGTCAGTGAGCATTAGATGATCAAGTAACACGAGTATGAGTAGTCAGTAACAGCAGGTTACTGACAGCAAAATGAACCCCAAGACAAAACTGTAAAATCACCTCCCCGCAGACTGGGCAGCAGAGTGAGCCCATCCTGTCGCAATGTTGTTTTATCAAACGATATATTCACTATTACCAAACATTTTATGTTTTTTCACTTTTGGGAAATGTGACGAGCCTCAGGTGGAGATATCATGCTAAATACGAATTTTATACACAACAAACTTTGTAATTGGATGTTTTCAAGTAAATAATAGGAACAGATAAAGTGCTCATGACTTTAGCAGAAAGTCTATAAGTAATAAGTCCAAATCACCTAATGCTGAAGACAACACCTAAAAGAGAGTAGCAAGCCAAGGTCAGAGGCTTAGAGAAGCAGGAGAAGTGAGTTCAGAGTAAAAAGTTCTGGTGACTGCACCATCAGCAGCAGCTGTGATTGTGCAAGAACCTCAGATCATTTTCAGTGAATTATCCACAGCATTTATTAAAAATCTCTTATTACTCGTTTACCAGTAGCCTATGAACCTGTGACTTTTATCTTTACTTTGCATTATCAGTCTCCATTTTCTTATAGCACTTAAATCGTGATTGTGCATAGGCAAACAGGTGCAGAAACGGAAGAAGCACTGAAACCAAGACACCAGAGGAAAGTACCAATGAGACCTGAAATATATTAATCTAAAGAGATCTTTCAGGAAATTATTTTAGCAATGTTTATTTACCTGCTTCTAACTTAGGTCGCGTCATGACTTTATTCCATATTCCCTGGAAGCACCTAAACTAGCACAGTTATGTAAAATCTGCGTCTTGGGATGCGAGTGCTAGTGATGGAGGACACACAGGGATACAGTGCCTGAGACAGCGAGACCGCAAAATGATTATTATTATTATTCAGTTCAATCACTAAGCTTATTGTTTTATAGCAATACTAGTAAATAAATAAAGACCATAATGATATTGCAAGTAATTTTATGGGTAAAAGTTGTGCTTAAAAAGACTGTGGTTATACAGTATATTAGCTAACATTTTTCAATACAGCTTATATAAAGCATGTAGAAAAATCATTAAAGCATAGCCAACAAGCTAAGAACATGAAAAGAAAGGGTGTCATTTATTCACAAAAGTTCAGGATGTATTGCCTCCCGTAATATTTAAATTGGAATACCATGTGGACAAGATGTGAAGTGGGGGCTCTCTTGGATAATGAAATATATTACTGGAATTGATCTGCCTATTCCTGGCCAACAAATCAAAATGTCAATTTACATCTTACTGCATAAGTACTTTACTCACATCCAGCTGTGAACAGTTGCTCAGTTTTACTATGTGAGCATAGGATTAGTCTCCCTTTCCCTCATATTTGAAATTCATGTGCATGTGTGTATTAGTCCAGACCTTGCTCACATAGCTCTTGTGCTAACTTCCTGCTGTTAGGTATCTCTGTGTCAGGCAGTTTACTAAGAGTAAGAATTTATAGAATGCTTTGCGCATGATAATCAAGTCATGTCTGTCCATTATCTGACTGCATTGCACAGTAAAAAGATTTTTAGAAAAGCCATACTGCTTCAACAACTAGAAAATATAATCTGAGATAAAAAAAAAAATGCATACCAGCAATACTTTTTACGAGCATAAGATAAAAATGACAGTTTTCCAACTAGCTCATGTAAGGGTGCAATCCCACTTCAATCCTTGAAGTGCCATTTGGGAAATCACGGAGTTTTGTGAGTTCTATCAACATCTACATGGTCAAAATAGTGAATAAACACTTAAAAGTTTAACCTACTAAAGTACAAACTACCTTAGGATCATCCCCTTTCTTTATTTCAGTTTTTCAGTGTCCCCTTAAATACACCCTTTGCAATGCATACTTTCCACCGCTATCTTATTTAAATAATCACTTCCCTCATAGAGCATATAAAAGAGCATATATACTACCATCTACCACAAATAGCCTAGATAAGTCTGAGAAGCACAAATAAACTAGTACTATAATGGTAAAATACACTGACTTAAGATGAATTACAAAGCTTTTAAATCTACCAACGAGTAGCAATGAGACCCCAATATTCTAAATCGTAACCTGTATACTACCTATATTTAGAATTTAAGTCATTACCATCACCTGCTTCTGAGTGAGGGGATAAGCCAGATCTTTAGAATCAGTATTTGGAGAAAATAGATGATAAATAGCAAGCAGATAAATGTGAATGTTCATGAGGCAACTGCCTAGCACTAAATACACAATATCATTATTTCACTAGGGGCACATACAATAATGATAGCACAGTGGCTAAATGGTTAGCACTTCTGCCTCACAGCGCTGGGGTCATGAGTTCAATTCCCGACTATGGCCTTATCTGTGTGGAGATTGTATGTTCTCCCCGTGTTTGCGTGGGTTTCCTCCAGGTGCTCCGGTTTCCTCCCACACTCCAAAAATATACTGGTAGGTTAATTTGGCTGCTAACATATTGACCCTAGTCTGTTTGTGTGTTAGGGACTTTAGACTGTATGCCCCAATGGGGCAGGGACTGATGTGAATAAGTTCTCTGTACAGCGCTGCAAAATTAGTAGCGCTATATAAATAAATGATGATGATGATATTTTTCAAAATAAGACACACTAATCCGCAAACACTAATCCGTCAAATCTACAAAAAGGTTATATACTGATGTGTATGACAGTATAGCATAAATGTTTAAAACATGCTTGTCTACTTGAGTCCTTCAGATTCGGGGAGGTCTCCAAGACTACCATGAGAAAAGACCAGCCTCCCACATCCTGCCCACTTCCCTCTGAAGTGAGCATAATGCATTCATTATGATGTTATCAACTGTAATGATGCAACGAATGAGCAGCAGAAGGGGAGGGAGTGATGACACAATCGTGGTGCCACTTGTCCCCCACTTGCCACTTGGATCTCCCAGAAGGGAGGTCAGAAAAGCAGGCAAGTGTGGTTCAAAATTATGTACAAGTATGGTTTTAGTAAAAGTGTACATCTGTATGTGGTCTTTCTAATCTCCCCACACTTGGCCTTGTTCCCTTAGCACTCACCTTATCCTTCCACCTAAAAGGTTTTGTTTAATCTGTTCAAACACCTATTATCATTTGTTTGCTAGCACAAAAGTGCTGAGGGTTATTTGAGTATAGAAAGTATAGGAAGAGAATGCATGTAAGTTTTGTATGAACTGTGTACGGGGGCGGTAGTCAGGTAATATAGACTAGGGAGGTTAAGGTGGCAGCTTAGGAATTGGATAGGGTTGCCTAAAAAGGTGAGTTTTCTGGAAATGCTTGGAGGCAGAGCGGAGGGACCAAGTTGGAATATATTTTGAGATAAGCGAAGAAAGTTTGTTGAGTGCAGCTTTGATAATGGCTTTGGTGTAATAAATCATTGTCTTCCAATTGTCTGTTTTCTCTTTAAAAAGCAATTTACAATTTTGACCCTATACCTATGATTGTCGAACTAGCTATATATTAGCAATATTCAACATTCAATCTCTGCCTCACTCATGTTGATAAAAGTTTAAGATTAAAGACTCATAGATATTTATTTTTTGTTAAAGTGGATTAGCACAGAAACGGCATAAACCATGGTGTTAAATTGACTATATCTGAAAGAACAAACAATCCCCCTCCCAAAAATTATACATGTTGTTTTGTCATTTAATGTGGTCTCTCAAATATGCTAGATCAATTAATATACCAATATTTTGTAATATAGATAAGGTGGTTTTTAGAAATCTGACATCACCACAAGGATTTTAACTATCCCTCAATAAGGTATAACCCACTCAAAATAGGGGTCCTTATTATGTTAATTATTCAAGCTTTCACAGAGAGCCCCATCTTTTTTCAGTACGGGCTTGTAAATTCTGGAAGGATGGCTTGTGATAGCCTTCTTAACCCTTGCATAGAGGCACCAGTCAGGGCCAGATTTACCGTTAGGCAACCTAGGCAACTGCCTAGGACCTAGCGGTCCCCAGGGGGGCCCCCGTCAGAGCTGAAGGTGACCGGGGTAGGCAGGCCATCCTGCCATCCCCCTCTGTCCACAGGCATGTTAAACAAATTGCGACTGAGATGAGAGGAAATAATAAAGCTACATGACAGCGCGGCGGCTCCCGGCAGTCTTCCTCTCCTCTTCTCCCCAATTGGAAAAAAAAAAACGGATACATGAAATTTATAAAACTTCAACCAGCCCCGGTGTTAAATTATTATAGCATCCACATTTTTTAAGAAGGCCCTCCTCAAGCCCAGACATTAAATTAATAGCATACACATTTAATAAATATACCTATTTTCCTCCAACCAGCTTCAATTTAAAATAATAGTGTTCCCATTAAAAAAATATTTCCCTCCCTCCAAACAATGCAATGCAATGCAATTGCATTGCATTGTATTGCATATATTTGTTAAGTATTTTCGCTTCCAGGATTCAGGAGTCAGACCCCCATTAAAGGCAGACTTTAGTATCGGTTTTTCCTGTCTGCATTTTTGTGATGTTGTTTGTTGTTTGATGTGTTTGTTAACTATGTGGTTTCAGTTAGGGTAGTAAATGGCACCTAGAGCTAGGAGCTAGGAGTTATAGTTACGCAGCATCTTGTCACATAGTTTGTTTGTTAGGACCAGAATGCTGTTTGGTTTTTATGTAGCTAGCACTAGTGTGGGAAATACATACCGGTCCGGAAGTGTACCATGGAAGACAGCCATCAGAGGAGACAGTAATTAATTGACCACAATAGTATGGAGCCGTGCATAGGGGTCTGTATGAACGCTAGGTGGACCATCCTGGACATGGTAAGAACTTTGTATGCGTCTGTCCGTTCCTCACAGGCGCTACAACAGAAGGACCTCACATTCGTGGTCAATCTTTTATGGTCTAGCACTGAGGCTGGATGAGGATTTGCAGTGAATGTTCCATTTTTTAATTATATACAGCTAGACCTAAACTTGTGCAGAATTCAATATTTTTATGTCATTATAATAATCTCGCTCTGCGATATCATCATCTGCAACATTTATTTATATAGCTCCAGACAAATTCCATAGCGCTTTAAATTGGGGACAAACACAGTAATAAACAATACTGGGTAATACAGACAAGGGGCTAGATTTACTAAACTGCGGGTTTGAAAAAGTTGTGATGTTTGCCTATAGCAACCAATCAGATACTAGCTGTCATTTATTTAGTGCACTCTACAAATGACAGCTAGAATCTGATTGATTGCTATAGGCAACATCTCCACTATTTCAAATCTGCAGTTTAGTAAATATACCCCAAAGAGTTTCTGCACCACTCCACAAATGAGACAAACCAGAGCACAGGCTTAATACATCAGTAAGAACACCTTCACTTTACATTCCTCATACCTATGCAAGCTTCTTCTCCTCTACAAATGCATGAATTTTGCTACACAAGCCTTGGTGGAAATCTAGATGTATTTACACTGCTTGAGGTGCAAAGCTCTATTAACGGCTGCAGGCTGGCCATTTTGCCCTTTGTCAGTGACCTCCACTGACATAATTACTTTATATCCTCAAAATGACTTTAAAAAACTTAATTTTTCTATGCAAGTGTCAATTTCACAGACACTTTATGTGGAATAGAAATAGTTAAATATCCTACAAAACATTTTTCATTACAAAATATGATGCTAATTAACACTAGTTGAAGCATAATTTAATCCTTTTTAGGCTACTCCTAAAATGGGAGACTGTAAACTGCATACATAATTTTACTATTTTTGCTTCTACCCTGTTTAGAGAGTGAAAGTTTGCTTCATGAAGTACTGGAGTGGAAGTGGTAATGCTTTTTAGATAAAGAAAACAAGCCAGGCAATTATCACAGATGTACTGCACAAATGATCAAGATCTCAGTCTGTAAATAAGAGCATTCGACGACACAGACATTTACATCTGCAATTAATATCAACGGTGCCATAGTTACTCAGCTTGAGGCAAAACCAAGGGTGGTTAACGAATCCATTGACTGCAATGCAGGATGATAGCACTTGTTTTGCTAAATTCTTTAACTAAAAAATCTATAGAGCTTGATAACAAATAAAATAGATGAGTAAAATCCATTTTTCCTAAGTTTAAAGCTTTGTTGATTCATATAGTGCTAAATAAAGTTTTTTTTACATTTATCACATGCACGTGTTTATAAAATAAGGTTGAAATATAAAAAGTCAATTGGCACAACTATCCATATAATTTACATTATATTCAACTGATAAATGTGACGTTGGTATTATTGCACAGTGGCATAGGTAAATATCCCATTGCTTACACCCCATCACATTTAATAATACCACAAACTACTACCTTGTCGATGGACAGATCCACCACATTGTTTTTATTGGAACATTCTAAAATCTGCCCTTTGGTGTCTTGTTTGTCCTTCTTTTATACCATATTTTGCCTCTTCTCTGCACTGTCTTGACTGTCATCTTTGTTTGTTTGTTGCCCACTTCTTTGTTTAGCACCCATTATTTA